>NC_026004.2:34730824-34897618 GCF_000442705.2 Elaeis guineensis | reverse complement strand
GACGCCATAATGATCGCGAATCACCCAAGGCCAGCCCGTGCCCGACACGTGTCCCACTCCCCCCAGCAGGCGGCTAAAAGTGGCTGACGGATTGGCAGGGCCATTATGGTGTCGTACCTGGGCCAGTGTACCGGCGGGAATTTCGAAAGGTCCCTTCGTATCGCCTCGATTCGAAAAGACTCCAGCACGCGCACATTTAATGCCAAAATATCTGGGGGCGGTCATGAACGGGATTCGAGGGGACAACTTCGGCTATGCCAATCTCTCTGCACTTCCTTCATTCAAAATTCAAACTCGAAAGTAGGGGGACTGGTGTTGGGTATAAAATACCCACGATCGAAGTTCTCAGCGGGATTGACCCTTGCGGGCTCTCTCCACGACGCCAAGGAAGACTCCGCCCAGACTCCTACGGGAGCCATGCTCCATCCACGACTCCAAGGGAGACTCCCCCCGGACTCCTACGGGACCCGGGCTCCGTCCATGACTCCAAAGGGGACTCCGCCCGGACTCCTACGGGAGCCGGGCTCCACCCACGACTTCAACCACAAGGAGGACCCCCCCCGGACTGCTATGGGAGCTGGGCTCCGTCGCCAACTTCAACTGTCGGTAAGCCCCATCCGGACTCCTACGAGAGCCAGACTTCGCACCTAACTTTAATTGCAGGAAGACTCCACCCGGACTCTTATGAGAGTCGGGCTCCGTCCACGACTCCAAGGGAGACTTCGCCCGGACTCCTACGGGAGCCGTGCTCCGTCTACGACTCCAAGAGAGACTCCGCCCGGACTCCTACGGGAGCCGGGCTCCATCCACGACTCCAAGGGGGACTCCGTCTGAACTCCTACGGGAGCCAGGCTCCACCCACAACTTCAACCACAAGGAGGACTCCGCCCGGACTCCTACGGGATCCGGGCTCCATCGCCAACTTCAACTGCCGGTAAGCCCCGTCCGGACTCCTACGGGAGCCGGACTTTGCACCTAACTTTAATTGCAGGAAGACTCCGCCCGGACTCCGACGGGAGCTGGGCTTCGTCCACGACTCCAAGTGAGACTCCGCCCGGACTCCTACGGGAGCCGTGCTCCATCCACGACTCCAAGGGAGATTCCGCCCGGACTCCTACGGAAGCCGGGCTCCGTCCACGACTCCAAGGGGGACTCCGCCCGGACTCCTATGGGAGCCGAGCTCCACCCATGAATTCAACCACAAGGAGGACTCCGCCCGGACTCCTACGGGAGCCGGGCTCCGTCGCCAACTTCAACTGCCGGTAAGCCCCGTCCGGACTCCTACGGGAGCCGGACTTCGCACCTAACTTTAATTGCAGGAAGAATCCGCCCGGACTCTTACGGGAGCCGGGCTCCATCCACGACTCCAAGGGAGACTCCGCCCGGACTCCTACGGGAGCCGGGCTCCGTCCACGACTCCAAGGGAGACTCCGCCCGGACTCCTACGGGAGCCGTGCTCCATCCACGACTCCATGGGAGACTCCGCCCGGACTCCTACGGGAGTCGGGCTCTGTCCACGACTCCAAGGGGGACTCTGCCCGGACTCCTACGGGAGCCGGGCTCCACTTACGACTTCAACCGCAAGGAGGACTTCGCCCGGACTCCTACGGGAGCCAGGCTCCGTCGCCAACTTCAACTACTGGTAAGCCCCGTCCGGACTCCTACGGGAGCCGAACTTCGCACCTAACTTTAATTACAGGAAGACTCCACTCGGACTCATACAGGAGCGGTGCTCCATCCACGACTCCAAGGGAGACTCCGTCCGGACTCCTACGGGGGCCGTGCTCCATCCATGACTCCAAGGGAGACTCCGCCCGGACTCCTATGGGAGCCGGGCTCCGTCCATGACTCCTAGGGAGACTCCACCCGGACTCCTACGGGAGTCATGCTCCGTCCACGACTTCAAGGGAGACTCCGCCCGGTCTCCTATGTGAGCCGGGCTCCATCCACGACTCCAAGGGGGACTCCGCCCGGACTCCTACGGGTGCCGGGCTCCACCCACGACTTCAACCGCAAGGAGGACTCCGCCCGGACTCCTACGGCAGCCCGGCTCCGTCGCCAACTTCAACTGTCGGTAAGCCCCGTCTGGACTCCTACGGGAGCTGGACATCGCACCTAACTTTAATTGCAGGAAGACTCCGCCCGAACTCCTATGGGAGCCGGGCTCCATCCACGACTCCAAGGGAGACTCCGCCCGAACTCCTACGGGAGCCATGCTCCGTCCACGACTCCAAAGGAGGCTCCGCCCGGACTCCTACGGGAGCCGGGCTCCGTCCACGACTCCACGGGGGACTCCGCCCGGACTCCTACGAGAGCCGGGCTCCACCCACGACTTCAACCGCAAGGAGGACTCCGCCTGGACTCCTATGGGAGCCGGGCTCCGTCGCCAACTTCAACTGCCGGTAAGCCCCGTCCGGACTCCTACGGGAGCCGGACTTCGCACCTAACTTTAATTGCAGGAAGACTCCGCCCGGAGTCCTACAGGAGTCGGGCTCCATCCATGACT
The DNA here is from genome assembly GCF_000442705.2 of Elaeis guineensis. Taxonomy (NCBI): domain Eukaryota; kingdom Viridiplantae; phylum Streptophyta; class Magnoliopsida; order Arecales; family Arecaceae; genus Elaeis; species Elaeis guineensis. The sequence goes on along the minus strand of NC_026004.2, from coordinate 34,895,112 downwards.
CCAAGGGAGACTCCGCCCGAACTCCTACGGGAGCCATGCTCCATCCACGACTCCGAGGGAGACTCCACTCGGACTCCTACGGGAGCCGTGCTCCATCCACGACTCCAAGGGAGACTCTGCCCGGACTCCTACGGGAGCCGTTCTCCATCCACGACTCCAAGGGAGACTCCGCCCGGACTCCTACGGGAGTCGGGCTCCGTCCACGACTCCAAGGTGGACTCCGCCCGGACTCCTACGGGAGTCGGACTCTACCCACGACTTCAACCGCAAGGAGGACTCCACCCGGACTCCTACGGGAGCCGGGCTCCATCACCAACTTCAACTGCCGGTAAGCCCCGTCCGGACTCCTACAGGAGCCGAACTTTGCACCTAACTTTAATTGCAGGAAGACTCCGCCCGAACTCCTACGGGAGCCGGGCTCCGTCCACGACTCCAAGGGAGACTCCACCCGGACTCCAATGGGAGCCGTGCTCCATCCACGACTCTAAGGGAGACTCCGCTCGGACTCCTACGGGAGCCGTGCTCCATCCACGACTCCAAGGGAGACTCCGCCCGGACTCCTACGGGAGTCGGACTCTATCCACGACTCCAAGGGAGACTCCGCCCAGACTCCTACGAGAGCCGTGCTCCGTCCATGACTCCAAGAGAGACTCCGCCCGGACTCCTACGGGAGCCGTGCTCCATCCACGACTCTAAGGGAGACTCCGCCCGGACTCCTACAGGAGTCGGGCTCCATCCACGACTCCAAAGGGGACTCCGCCCGAACTCCTACGAGAGCCGAGCTCCACCCATGACTTCAACCGCAAGGAGGACTCCGCCTGGACTCCTACGGGAGCCGGGCTCCGTCGCCAACTTCAACTGCCGGTAAGCCCCGTCCGGACTCCTACGGGAGCCAGACTTCGCACCTAACTTTAATTGCAGGAAGACTCCGCTCGGACTCCTACGAGAGCCGGGCTCCACCCACGACTTCAACCGCAAGGAGGACTCCGCCCGGACTCCTACGGGAGCCGGACTCCGTCGCCAACTTCAACTGCCGGTAAGCCCCATCCGGACTCCTACGGGAGCCGGACTTCGCACCTAACTTTAATTGCAGGAAGACTCCACCCGGACTCCTACGGGAGCCGGGCTCTGTCCACGACGCAAAGGAAGACTCCGCCCGACTCCCGTAGGAGTCCGGGCTCTGTCCACGACGCAAAGGAAGACTCCGCCCGGACTCCTACGGGAGCCGTGCTCTGTCCATGACTCTAAAGGAGACTCCGCCCGGACTCCTATGGGAGCCGGGCTCCACCCACCACTTCAACCACAAGGAGGACTCCGCTCGGACTCCTACGGGAGCCGGGCTCCGTCGCCAACTTTAACTGTCGGTAAGCTCCGTCCGGACTCCTACGGGAGCTGGACTTCGCACCTAACTACAGGAAGATTCCGCCCGGACTCCTACGGGAGCCGGGCTCCATCTCTGGCTGTGACTAAAGGAAGACTCCATCCGAACCCCTGCGAAAGTCGAATTTTGAGTTCCTCTTGGACAGATGGCTAACTACCTCTCCTCGCCAGACACTCCAGCCAGACTTCAGCCGACAGACCTCCACCCCCTGGTGCGCTGCAGTAACAGCCGCGATTCTGCTCCATTCCCTGCGGCAGATCCCATGCAGCTCCATCACTCCACGACTCTGCCCCACTCCCTGCGACAGATCCCACGCGGCTCCAGCATTCCACGACCCTGCTCCACCTCCTGCGAAGGATTCCACGAGGCTCCATCTCTCCTTGGCAGGCCACAATAATGGCCACGGTCCTGCTCCACTTCCTGCGACGGATACCGCGCGATTCTCCTATCCTCTGGCAAGTCACAACAACGGACGCCGCTCCGCTTCTCGTGGTCGACTCCACGTGGCACACCTCGGTAATGGCCACGGGTCCACCCCACTACCCTCCACAATAAATTCCTCCTGACTCTGGGCGGCCCACTACCAGACGTTTACAGGCGTCGCTATCAATTTGTTGTCCCCTCCATCTATAAAAGGGGAACCCCAGATACGTTATTCTGTAAGCTCTCATTTTTACCTAAAAACCCTGCTAAAATTTTCGTTCGAGCACTCCATCCTTGTTGAGGCAGAGAACTGACTTGAGCGTCGGAGGGTCTTGCCGGAGCAACCCCACCTCCGGTTTAGACTTCTTTTGCAGGTCTCGATGGCGACCACGACTCCCTCGACTCCAGCTTCTCCGGTACAAGCGGATTTTTGTACCAACAGATTACATCTTACTCAAAACCCTAATCACATTAGGCTTGACCAGATCAACAATTGACCTAAGTCCGATGCAGCCTAATTAAATTGATTAAAACATCAATCTACCATGAATCATAAAATTTTAGATTACAATAAATTCTAAATTTAGCAACTAAAATTTAAAGTCTAACTACGATCATGGTCAAAATAACTTTTTAATTTAAAGATCGATGCAAGTAATCGATTAAAACAACCTGACATCATATGAATCAGATCTTATCTATATTACAATAATAACACCTGTTTGATCAAATGTAACAAGAGTGGCTCTGATACTACTGTTGGGTTCCGATTGCATAGTGAAATATGATTTTCAAAATTTTTTAACAAGCATAGAACAAGTTTTAATACTTAAAATCAGTCAACAGGAACACAAACCCTAGAACTGCCTTGTAGACTTCAATCAAGCATGCAATAAGGTAGAAATCATACCTTTCTGAAGATGAGGATTCAGTAAAAGAATAATCTCCATAGGATACCAAATTTGATGTCCTCCAATGGTGATCCATACTGGATAGATCAGTGTCCTTCCCAACTTGATGTAATGCTGCAGCCTTCTTCACAAGTCCACTGCTGATTTTCTTCTCAAAGAATGGATCGCACCACCTCCTGTATGCCTTCGAATCCTCCACAAAAGTTATACTAGAAATCTTTTCTTAAAAGATCTCACCACCCAAATTTGATTTAGAAATCCAACTATTGAAAATTTCTAAAACCCAATGAATAGCATGCAAACCTTGCCTTTCCTTTTCTCTCATCTCTTCTTTCTATTCTTTCTCTCTCCTTTTTTTTATCTTTTTCTTAGATTTTTTCCTATCCTTTTCCTCTCAATCTCATGCCTAAACACCCCTGGAGCGAACCCATATTCTACATGGAACACCCCTTAAATAAGGGATGAAAGGGCGTGGGAAACAACCCTTGGTGCCACACTTCCCACATGGTGATTCATAGTTTTCTTCCAAACTTTATTTCACTGTGTGGAATACTTAGAAAGTTAAGAGTTTAATTAGTAGAAGGACTCTCCTATCTGCATGCAGAAGCCAAGGCACCATCATATGGCATGTCCAATAAATGAAGGCGTGGGAAATAAAGGGGGATGGTTAAGAGACTTAAATAAGAAGGACTCTTTCTTTTCATCGTAAATAAGTGGCGCTACATTTATTTTAACATGGCATTAAGGCATGGAGAAGTCCATTTTATATGAAACACTTTTATGTGAAGTGGTTAACCAAACTAGAAAACTATATAGTTTAAACCTAATCCAATTAAGTCAAGGCAATAGGATTAGGGTTAGCACAAACATCTTTACACCAATCCAATTAAAAACTTAGGTTAATTCATGTGCTAGCAAGTTAATTTAACCCATTGAATTTATAATAAATCTAATTATATTAGACTAAGATCAAATTCTAAAGTGTATGGCTCATTGAATTTCATATCTAGCTAGCAGTAGACTCAGGCTCATGACCTAGACCAATCTGATTAGATCAGGTCAGCCCAAATGTACCAATTAATTAGAACTCTTTCTAATTAAATTTTAAATTAAATTATTTTAATTTATATGAGTCCATAAGTCAAGATTGATGTCTAGCAACATATCATGACTATTCAGAAAATATAAAATTTGATGAAAATACTAAAAGTATCCTTCAGTGGCGAGTTATCGTGTAATTCAATCCTTCGATCATACAACATTCCAGATAAGTTATGGATATAGAATCATATCAAGTTCAAATATTTATCTATATATATCTCGATCAGAAGATGATGATTCAGTTGATGATATATTAAAAATTATTTTCTAATTATCATCCTATTTTGGCTAAAGATTTTTTGAATCATCAACCTATGAGATCACATAGGATGTTTGATCTCCTTATAAGGAGTGATTGATTTTTTGTTGATCACTCACAACTTTCATGCACACTGCCGTCAGAAAATCGGATAGAGTTGCATGCATAGATTTTAAAATCTTTTTAAAGTAGTAGTGGAAACAATCTAGGTTAAATCCTTTAACCCTAAATGCATTAGATCTAATCTATATCTATCTGAGCCATGGATCAAAGACATGCATATAATCTGCATTAGATCTAATCTATATCTATCTGAGCCGTAGATCAAAGATATGCATATAATCTAAAAATTAAAATAAAATCGAGATTACATCTCAATACCTTATGCAGGTTAAAATTCATCGCAACCGATGATCTTAGATCTGAAGGTTCCGGAGCCGCACACGTGTCCGACCTCTATAGATATCCATCAGGATCAACCTTGAACTTTTCTTCTCATTGTAGATTCTTCTTCTCCAAGTAGGATCTCAGCCTTTTGAACCTTTGATCAACTGTTGATCTCTAACTATGGTGTCAACACTTGAACTGTAGCCTTTCTCCCTTTTGCTTGATGTAGAAGAAAACATCCTTCACCTTGGGCATGTGGGAAGATGGGATGCCCAAAACTTGGGTGTTAGAAAGAGAGGAAGAAAGAGTGGCATGGAGAAGGAGAGGAGGAGGTTTTGAATCTCAAAATTTAATTTTTTTTCTAAATCCTAGGAGACCATCTCCTTAAATAGGTCTTTCTTGATTCCAAATCGTTATCCAATCAGGCTAAAAAGGTTAGATCTTATCTCATAAGATCTCTTATCTTTTAATCTAATTTTTTTTCTAAGAAAATCAGACCTAATTGAAAAGGTTCTTACCTCAAAAGTCAAGTGGATACGATGCCTTCATCTTATAAGGCAAGATGAATGGTGCCACTTAATTTATTAGGCAGATAGTTGGGGTGCCAACTCTTGACGCCCCCCTTAGGATTTTATGCTCATGAGAGGTGGCGTGGCCCCTCTCTCTCTCCTTTCATGCCAAAGAAAAAGAGGAGGTGGGCCCCTCTCTCTATCTCACATCCTCTCCAAGGGATGGTGCCCCTTGGAGTTTCCAAAAAAGGAAGCATGCACCATCTCTTCTTTCCAATTAATCCTTATCTCATCAGGAAATAATAAGAAAGAAAATAAGAGGATTAGTTTGCCAACTCATTGACTTGATCTAATCCTTTTAGACCCTCAAATAGGTACCCAGCTAAATTCAAATCAGAATGGATTTAGATTAGGTTCAAGGCTATGAACTTGATCCAATCCTTATCTAATAAGAAATCAAAGTCCAGAGAAGAATTAGGTTTAACCATGTACTAGCATGGTTCTCATAAACTCAATAGGATTTTACTAAATTCTTATCCAATTAGAACTTCATAAGCTCAATTGGTTAATTCAAGATTAAATCCCTTAATATGTGACCCCATAGGTTCCATTCTATCGGGTAGTAAGATATATTGTGATCTCCATCATAATATCATCGAAACTCCTTTTGATGGGTTGAAATAATTTCAGCTCTATCCTTCGAGGGTCATCGATCATCAAGATGATGCCAAATGAGTCCCACAATCCACTAGTGACACCTAGTAGTATATAGTGGCAATCTAATAGAATAAAAATGTGAACATCTAAGTGCAATTATCATATGATTCAATTTTTTTATCGTGAGTCCCGACTTAATTGAGGTCATGGAGAACTCGTTAGACCCCATCGTCAGTCATATACTAGATTGACTCGACTCGAGTTCACTTGTGAATCCCATAGAAACTCTTTTTCAGTATTCATACTTGCTTCGGTCAAAGACTTTCTGAACTCAGTCTTGCAAATCACATAGGACTTCTTTTCTACCAAGATCAATCGATTTTTTCTAGGTGCATCCTACTCCAAATGGCAATCTGAACCTACTGTAGCCAACATACACAGTAAGAATTCGGATGGCTAGGGATCAAGAAAATATACAGTCAAACTCAGTAGTCTCATTGTGAATAGTTGATGACACTATAGGTCAAAAGACTACTCACACCACTGCAGCATCGAGATAACCACTGACAAGTGGGTAGACATCCAAATAATTTTTTATATTGATCATGCTCAGTGCAAGTTGTTCTCTAACAACTATCCATACTCTCACCTCAGTATCCCTACATTGCAAACCTGAGACTCATCTACCCATAAGAGAGGTAAATAGTGCATCGATCTTAAATGGATTGATCACTATCCTCTGTGATGATCTTTTAATCGGGAGCATTTAGAAACTAGCCATTAATTAATGTATGTCTCAAATTCTCAACACCTTGAGAATATATAAAAATCATATTTATTAATTTTTAGGATAAATCATAGACACATAAACATGATTAAAAAAAGAAAGCTCTTTATTAATATAAAAATATTATAAGTATAAAATTAAATCTTAGAATTATAAAATATGTCAATCAATAATTAACTTTTAGGTCACTCATCTAACAAACTTCTATGTGACCTAAAGCTAATTGATCATATACCTAAGACCCATCTTCTCAAGGTGAGCTTCGATCTTTTACTGGCTGAGAGGTTTGGTCAGCAGGTCCACCACATTTTGCATGGAATCAACTCTTTGCACCTCTACGAACTTCTTCTCGAGATATTCGCATATGATGTGGAATCACTGCTCTATATACTTGGACTTCTGGTGAGACCTAGGCTCCTTAGCGAGGGTTATGATGCCATTATTATTACAGTGTAGTGAAATGGTATCTGATGGCATCACTCCTAGCTCCACAATGAACTTCTTGAACCAAAAGGCTCACTTAGCAGCTTCAGAGGTGGTGATGTACTCAACTTTCATGGTCGAATCTGCAATGATCGACTCCTTAAAATTCTTTCAGCTAACTGCATCACCATTATATAAGAAAATACACTCCGATGTAGACTTTCTATCATCGATATCAGTCATGAAATCTGAATCAGTGTATCCCTCCACCTTCAGTTTTGATTTTCCACTAAAGATCAATAATAAATTCTTAGTCCTTTTCAAGTACATAAGGATATTTTTCACAGTAATCCAATATTCTTCTCCTGGATTCACTTAATATCTACTTGTGACACTCACGACAAGGGCTATATTAGGTTATGTACATAATATAGCATACATGAGGCTTCCTATTGCTGATACATAAGGGATTTTGCTCATGCGCTGGATCTCCTTAAGTGTGTCAGGGCATATCTTTTTAGAAAGATGAATGCCATATCTAGGGGATAAAAGTCTTCTCTTGAAGTTTTTAATGCTGAACCTCTTCAGCACCTCCTCTATGTATATTCACTGTGAGAGTCCTATCATTCTCTTAGATCTATCCCTATAGACTCTCATACTAAGAATGTAGGCTTATCCTAGATCTTTCATGATGAATTCTTTTAACAATTATACTTTGATCAATGTTAGCATGAAAATATCATTCTCAATCAGGAGGATGTCATCCACATATAATATGAAGAATATGACAGCACTCTCACTAATCATTTTATATACACATGGCTACTCCTCATTTTTGATGAAATCAAATATTTTGATCGCATTATTAAAGCAAGTGTTCCAACTCTGAGATGCTTACTTGAGTCCATATATAGACCTTTGCAGCTTGCAGACCATGTGATCACTATCACTGAATGTGAAATCCAAAAACTGCTCCATATAGATATCTTCCTCAAGATATCCATTTAGGAAGACAGTTTTCACATCCATCTGTCAAATTTCATAATCATGAAAAGCTGCAATTACAAACAGAGTGTGGATAGACTTCAGCATGGCCATGGACGAAAAGGTTTCATTATAGTCAATGCTTTCACATTGATTGTAACCTTTCATAATTAGTCTTGCCTTATAAGTCTCTACCTTACCATCTGATCCAATTTTTTTTTTATAAATCTATTTAAACTCAATAGGTACAATACCTTCAGGTGGATGTACTAAGGACCAAATCTGATTAGAATGTATGAAGTCAATTTTTGATTTCATCGCTTCCATCTATTTCTCGAAATTAATATCTAACATTACCTCATCGTAAGTTTTGGGATCATTCCTAATGTCCCTATCTCTCATAAGGAATGCTTTCTCTAAATCTTCTGTAAGAATACCTAAATGGAGGATGGGAGACCCTACTCGATCTACGGGTGGAGGAGGTACCACATCTACTGGCTCACTATTGAGTTCAGATTTTTGGACTCAATGCTCTTCATAGATCTTCTCTTCAAGCTCAATCTTTCTCCCACTGCCTCCATCTTGGATAAATTTTTTTCTAAGAAGATGACATGATGACTTATAATCACATTATGATCTTCAGGAAGATAGAAGTAGTATCCCATAATTTCCTTAGGATATCCAATAAAATGAGCCCTAAAAGATCTAGTCTCTAATTTATCTGCCTGCTATCGCTTGACATGGATCGGACATCTCCAAATCTTAAGATATCCAAGAGCTAGCTTCTTATCATACCATAACTGTATGGAGTGATAGGAATGAATTTATAGGGAACTCGATTCAAAAGATGAATTGCAGAAAGTAATGCATGTTCCTAGAGAAATACAGGAAGATCTGTAAAACTCATCATAAACCAGACCATATCTAATAAGTTCGATTCCTCCTTTTGGATATCCTATTGAGTTGAGGGTTCCCTGGAGGTGTCCACTGAATAGGTCTAAAATTTTTTACTAAGGTATTCTCCTCCTTGATCTGATCGAAGAATCTTTATAGATTTTTTGATTTATTTTTCTACTTCATATCTGAATTCTATAAACTTTTCAAAGGCTTCAGACTTTCGATGCATAAAATACACAAAACCATAGCATAAATAATCATCGATAAAAGTTATGAAGTAGACATAGCCACCCCTAGTTTGTACATCGAATGGATCACACACATCAGTATGTACCAGGACTAATATCTCAGTGGCACTTTCTCTGTCTCACAAAGGGTAACTTAACCATTTTTTCTTAAAGATAGGACTCACAAATTGGATAAGACTCAAAAGTCAATGGCCCGAGAAGATCATTTTTCTCCAGTTTGTTGAGCCTGTCCTCTCCTATATGGCCTAGCTGAAGGTGCCATAGATACTTTTGGCTAATCCTATCTCTAGGTCTCTTAGACTCTATGACATTCACAGTTTGCTCATTAATATTAACACTCGTATCTATATGTAAATGATAAAGACCAATCAAAAAAGCACGTGTAATAACTTTATTTCTAAAATAAATTGCACATATATCTTTATTGAAATAATGTTGCCCAGCTATGCAACCCAAGAGGGAGGGGTGAATTGAGTTTTTGAAATTTTAAAGTTAATTTAGAACCACAAGGATAAAGTAATAATAAGCAAGTTATATGTAGTAAGTGATTTAAGCAAAGTGTAGAAATGAGATACAAGAATATAAAAAAATAAAGAAATTTAGATAGAGAGCAAGTAAGCACACCACAAACAATCAAGGTTTATAGTGGTTCGGTGCCAACCTTGCACCTACATCCACTCCCCAAGCTCCTACTTGAGAATTTAAATCCACTAAAATGTATTCAACAAGAATACAATATTTGTACCTCCAACTCTAGCTATCCCAAGCTAGAACACTTATTTTCTAGATATAAACCAACCCAATACAATCCGATTCAAAGTTTGAATCAACCTATCCAAGTTTTGGAATCCTTCCAAAACTAAAGATCAAGATAGAAATCTGGGCAGAGAGTTATCTTTTTCTCTTCTTTAAGTACCTTTATCACTTCAATAGATGGTAGAGAGAAATCTGGACAGGATTAGAGCCATTGAAGTGTATTAAATGAGCATTAAATATGACTAAAATAAGCTGAAAAACTAGCCATTATAGAGATTTTCTGTCACAAAGGTCGACTCATAGGGTCGTCCCCAGCACAGGAGTCGACTCATAGGGTCGACCTCTATAGCACAAAATAGAAAGTGACTGTTCTGTATCTTTAGCTTGCATAGACAACAGAAGTCGACCACTAGGATCGTCCCCTTTGGGTGTGCCAGCCAAAAATAGCATGCCATTCAGCCCCTTTTGACAGGGATTGACCCTAGAGGTTGATCTTTTTTTTTAAATATGATTTTTTCTCAAAATATATATCCAAAAAATATTAAATTACCTCTAATAGATCATAAATCTTCTGTTCTTGCTCTTGAGACTTTCAAAACAGAACTTGGTAAAATTATAATTTTGCTCCTAAAATATAATAAATCTTTTATCAAGCCAAAATCATTAGTAATCCCCTCAAATATTTTGTAATCATCAAAATTAATTTATGGAGCAATAATCTCTCTCTTTTTCATGATGACAAAATACTTGAGCAAAAGCAAAATATAATATATATAAAGTATGTTGGGAATAGTATCCCAAAGCCAATCGTCAGTCTGTTGACGGCTGTGCTCTTTATTGTATTAGTACATAAATTATAAATAAATAAAAATTATTTTAATATTTTTTATCATAAATTATCATCTTCTAATGAACTCCTGTGTTGTGGTGAAGTCCTTAGGACTATTTAGACTCGACAAAGGAGGATTTATCATTTAGTCCTTAAATCTGTTTGCGATCAAATAATACGTTGTTACCAAGGACAACAATATTTATCGAGCATAGGTCGTTGTGTGCCATATAGGTTGGTTGTCCTCTTAACCAAAGAGTGTGGAGACACTGGTATGGCATACAGGTGAGATGTAAGGTTACATCTGCACTGAATGTGACCGACTCCAGAGCTATCTCTGCTGTCAAGATTTGCTCCGATGAGATATGGGTATAAATGTCCCTCCAACCTATGACCGCCACGGTGACTTGCAAGTAATTCACTGCACTTAGGCACTGGACTACCTGAATTTCTAATTCAGTGACGGAAGGCTGCTGGGTGTAGTCAAGTACTTGACTTGTCGGTGCGTGTGTCAAGATGGGATTGACCACTCCAGTTCAAGAGCTGTGTATAGTCATGTTTCAATTTAGCAAAATCTTGGCCAGGGTAGTCCTAGTGAGGAGTCACAGGACTGATTGAGTTGAGCACGACTCGGATGATCTAATCAGGGTTGACAGTTTAACCCTGAGTCATCCTAAACACAGGGGTCAAAAGAGATGAATTATACAGTAACCATATTCACATAGGTTCTGAGTGTTGCGATTGCAACTATTCAACCTATCCGAACGTCGGGTACCATTGCTAGATGGTCACTTCAATTAGTACAGGAATTGATTCCTGTGCAACCGGCTTAGGTTCGAACCTGCGAGGTCACACACATTAGATGTTCCTATCTGATCTGATGGCTGATGAAGAGTCCTAATATTTATGGACTATGAGTCCTACGTATCTGGGACTCTGTGATCGAAAATCAGGATTCTCTGATCATAAGTCCCACATATTTTTGGTATCGGGGTCAAGAGTCCCACTGGTTTGGGACTCTATGATCAAGGTTTCATATTGATGGACTTTGATATCCGATTGCCTATCAGATTTGGACTCAATATTTATGAGAGGTTTAATTAATGATTTTATCACTAATTAACTCAATTTGATTGAGTAATTATTTTTGGATCAATTCTAATTGAATTAGATTCAGTTGGGTTTGACCCGATTAGGTTAAGAGTTGACCTAATCGTCGAGATGGTTTGATCCCTGATTTGATCAGGGGTTGGGCTTAATCAATTCTTGATTTGATTAGGATTTTATTGAGCCTAATTAAGCTTAATTAAGTTGGATTTAATTTAGTCTAATTATGCTTAACCTATTTAGATTAGGTTGGCTCAATTAGGTTCAAACCACCTTGACCTTTCTCCCTGTGCCACCTCACTTTTTCTGTGCATATTTGAATTCACGAGAAGCAACTTCTCATGAATTTTCTCCACACAGAAGGCATCCCATGCCCACTCTTGTGTGCCAATTATCTGAATAAAAATAAGTTGGTTGGCCATTCAAATTCAAAAGAAAGTTTGAATTTGAATGAGCAACCAACTAATCCATGCGCCATGCTCTTATCATGTGCGCCCCATATTTTACATGAGAAAGTGTTTCTCGTGTAAACTCTCTATGCACAAATCAACTCATGCCCCTTCTCTTCTCATGCCCAAGTGGATAGGGATGAGTTGGTTTTGCATTTGAATTCAAATTTGATTTGAATTCAAATGTGCAACCACTTATCTTTATCCTCTCACATGGATAAGATACGTTCGATATTATTTTAAAAGGAGGAAAAAGATAGGGTGTGCATAGAATTTTTGAAGAAAAAGAGTGGGGCGTGAGGAAGCCTTGTGTGCAAGTAGGAAGTCCATATCCTTTCGAGAGAAAAAGAAAGAAAAGAAAAAACAAGTGGGCGCAGGATTTCCAGTGAGTTCCCTAGGGTTTCAGCCTGAGGTTCGGGAAGTGAGAAGGTGAGCTATGAGTGTCGTGAGCCCACCAAATTTTAGGGAGATCTTCAATATCCTCTCAAGTATGTCTGCTGATAATTCAAAGTATCCAAAGAATCGACAGACATCAATCGAAGGAGTTCAATCAGCATCAGTCATTGAAAGGGCTTTACAATGAGCTAGCACTTGTGAGGAGCCGATCAGACCGAAAGCCACGTGTGGATGATCTGCAGAGGCCAGACGTACTATATTGCTACATTGTGATGATCAGACTCTCCTGACAGTGATCAAATTACGGTGATCGACTACCTGCACAAAGGTATTGTGTTCTGAACACAGAACAATAAATTATTTACTGTTCAAATTTGAATTTTAAATTTAAATTCATGCATGCTGTATATCATATTTAGATCCTAGTGTAGGATAAATATATGTTAATTAATTAGATTAATTAATTATTTTCACTATAAAATAGTAATTTTAAAAAAATTTAAAATTACCATTTTACCCCTGCACTCAAATTTCGCTTCAAATGGTATCAGAGCAGATTCTAAGATATGATATATGAATTTGCATGCATAGATTAAGTTATAATCTAAAAGTTTAAATTTAAAATTTGAAATTCAAAATTTAAAATTTAAATTTTGAAAGTTGTTCGAAATTCAAAATTCAAACATTTGAAATTCAAAATTTGAATTTTAAATTTTGAAATTTGAAATTCAAAATTCAAAAATTTAAAATTCAAAATTCAAAATTTGAAATTTGATTGAAATTTCAAATTTGAAATTCAAAATTTAAAATTTAAAATTTAAAATTCAAAAATTTGAAATTTGTTTGAAATTTAAAATTTAAAATTTGAAATTTGAAATTTGAAATTTAAATTTTAAAATTGGTATATTTAGATATACTTGATCCAAGTAGCAAGTAATCGAATTGGGTTGGTTGCCATGACCGTCCGGTCATAGGAGAAAAGTAGGGTTTAAAGGTCCTCTCTTCCTATTCGATGGGGTCTCCTATGACGATAGGGGTGCCGCAGCAATTATATCCCATACAGATGAAGCAGCGAAAGGACTTAATTGTAAAGGTTCAATTGTAAAATTTATCATGAATATGTTAGATTAGATCTAAAAGAATATTCATGATTTATTTTGATTGAGTTGTTTTTTATTATGTAATTAGCAATAGGATTGCTATTTATGAAATATGCTGATCTATTTGTGAAATGAGTCAACATATTTGATGAACAGAAAATAAAATCTTTCAAATTTAAAAATTATTTTTGAAAAGCCAAACCCTGACCCATCAACCCAAATACTTAATTAAAAGAATTAAGTGTTGTCAAGTTGGTCTAGAATTGTGAATTAAGACCTAAGACAATTGCATAAACTTGTGGATCAATGGGTTAGATGGATTAGGTCCATAATTGGGTGAGACCTAAGGTTAGCTTAAAGAAATGGACTAAATTAGAGTACTTGGTCAAATCTAATCAAAAGTTGAATTAGATTAGGTCAAGGACACTCTAGACTCAACTCCAATAGTTGTAGTTGAATGGGTCTATGTCTTTAACTAGACCAAGATGGACTTAATTCATGTCTACGTGGTGGAACCTAATTTACTAAGTTGATCAAATTAAAACTAATAAACCGGTTGGTGTCTAAGGTAAGTTCGGTAGTTTGACCAGTGGTTCTTAAGTGGGAGCTACTCGTATTGATTCGATCTCTGACGAGTTAATGGCATATCCCCACCACTGATCTCACTTACCTGGCCAACCTAGTGAGTTAGGTTTTGATTAGATCACTTGATGATTAGGGCTCACCCATGTCATTAGGTAAATCAGTTTGACTGATTTAGGTGCTCCTAATGCCAGCTTTAATTAAATCCTTTTTAATCTGACTTAGTGAAGTCAGTGGGAGGATTGAAATTGGCTGGATATTTTCTTCTCATCTATCCTTTAATAAAATCCTCAAAAATTATTAGGTCCTAAAAATGATTAAGTTATAGTGATAACTAAGTCATAGCCTCCCATTAAGTGAGTGATAATGAGTCAATTAGTTTAATAATCATTGGAGGCCCAAAGGCCTGGTGCTTATTGACTAATGGAATTATCATTCATAATATGATAATTTGGTTTGAGTCTTTCTGATGGTGGTCAGGTTGGTCGGCCAAAGTCGGACTTGATCATTTATTGGTCCAATTCACCAAATCAAGTCATGTTAATGGTTGGACCTAACCAGATCTTTTCAGTAGAGGCAAAAGCCTACTGATTAAGTTCTGGGGCAAAATCAATTACTAGAAGTTGTTTAGAGAAACAACTGGTTATGAACCTACCCATGGATGCACATGGGTTGACCAACCAAAGTTGGGCTCGTGTGTAGTCTATGTGGATTCTAGTACCCACTAAGGAATTAAAGTAATTCCTCGAATTGGAGGTTGAGGCTATCAGTTCATAAAAATACTGGGAGAAACTTTAGACTAAAGTCCAAGTCTTTAGTATTAATAATTTGTGTACTAATTAAGATCTGGTTTTCCTTTATGCAGCTATGGCCACTATCCTGTCGCTTCGATCATTATTAGATAATGACAAGCTCATGGGACCTAATTTCGATAGCTGGTATCAAAAATTAAAAATCATCCTTGAGCATGAGCGGATTCTTTATATAGTAACAGATCCGGCACCTGAGGATCCAACCCCGAACGCTAGAGGGAAGGTCCGAGACACTTACCAGAAGTGGCTCAATGACCGCACTACCATTCGGTGCATTATACTGGCGGTAATGAATGATGAGTTCAGCTGCAGGTTTGAGAATGCCCAGCCTCAGGAGATGCTTCAAATGATGAACGACTCCTTTGGCATGCCTGACGACGTTGAAAGGCACAAAACTAGTTGTACCATTTTCAATTCTCGGATGAGGGATGGGGCCTCAGTCACTGATCATGTATTGTACATGATCGAAATGATTGAGTGCCTAAGTAAACTAGGCTTTCTCCTGCATGAGAAGCTCGGTAAGGATGCGATCCTTAATTCTTTGTCCAAGTCCTTCCTCCTCTTCCTTACTCATTTTCGAATGACAAAGCCTACAGTGAACTACCACGGCTTGTTGGGGTTGCTGCAGAACTTTGAGAAGGACCACCAGCTCCATAAGGAGTCGGTGAATGTTGTGGGAGGGTCTTCTTCTGGTCGTCAACCCTTTAAGAAAGGGAAGAAGAACAAGAAGAAGAAGAATAAGAAGGTGCAGCCGCATGCTGGGACGTCTGCACAGGATCAGACCAAAAAGTGCAAGCCCGATCAGAGCTAGGTGGAGTGCTTCTTTTGCAAGAAGTAGGGGCACTGGAAGAGGAACTATCCTCTATATATTGCCTCCCTGGACCCAAACAGGCCGAAGAAGAAGCATGGTAATTATATGATAACACCTTGCAACTTTTTCATTTGTGATACTACTGTCTGGGTATTTGATACCGGAAGCCCTTAGGCGATGCAGGGTCTACAGGTCAGTAGGAGATTTGATGAAGGCGAGAGGTTCCTGAACGTTGGAGATGGAAGTAAAGTTTTATTTCTAGCTTTAGGAATCATAAACCTTGTAATCAATTCTCGTAACATAATTCTGAGTGAATGTCACTATTGTCCAAGCTTTTTATTAAATATTATTTCTGTAGGCCTTTTGGCCATGTACGGTTATGATTTTTTAATAAAAAAAATATTTATAATATCATTTTGAATGGTGTTACAATATTTGTTGGACAACTAAATAATGAAATTTACTTTCTATCACAACCTGTTAATGTGGTTCAAACCTCCGGTAAATGCCCTAGAATAGATAATGTGTCAGAAGTCTACCTTTAGCACTGTAGGCTAGGTCATATCAATAAGAACAGGATAAACAGGTTAGCTCAAGAAGAAATTCTTGAAGTTGGTGATTGTGAATCACTTCCAACCTGTGAGTTCTGTCTTCTTGGGAAGATGACCAAGTCACCTTTTACTAGAAAAGGTGAGCGAGCTAGTGAACTCTTGGGTCTGGTACATTCTGATGTATGTGGACCCATGAGCTCAAATGCAAGAGGTGGATATTTCTACTTCATAACCTTCATAGACGACCTATCGAGGTATGGATATGTTTATTTAATGAAGCATAAGTCGGAGTCATTTGAAATGTTCAAACTATTCTGAAATGAGGTAGAAAAATAAACTGGAAAGTGTATTAAAACTCTTCAATCTGATCGAGGAGGTGAATACCTTTCCAATGAGTTTCTGACATATCTTGGAGAGAATGGGATTCTCTCTCAGTGGACTCCTCCTGGAACACCACAGCATAATGGTGTGTCTGAAAGGAATCAAATCTTGTTGGACATGGTCCGATCCATGATGGGGTTTGCTGGTCTGCCGATCTTTCTCTGGGGATATGCGCTCAAATCGGCTTGTTACCTTCTAAATAGGGTTCCAAGTAAGTCTGTAACCAAAACTCCATATGAGTTATGGATAGGATGTAAGCCAGTACTCTCGCACCTTAGGATTTGGGGGTGTCTGGCTTATGTTAAACGTTTAATTACGGACAAGCTTGGACCTAGGTCTGACAAGTGTAATTTCATAGGGTACCCAAAAGAGACCAAAGGGTATTATTTCTACCTAGCTGATGAGCAAAAGGTGTTTGTCAGCCTTAAGGCAATCTTTTTAGAAAAGGAGTTCCTTGGTGAAGGGACTGTTGCCTCTAAGGTCGAATTTGAGGAAGTTCGACAGGTGGAAAAATCGACACAAGTAGCTGAACCTGAACCGGATTTGGTTAGACCAAATCCGGAGCCCATTGTTGATGCACCCTTAAGGTGATCTGGTAGAGTACCACATCAATCGGACAGATACTATAGTTTCTTGGTCTGGGATGGAGATCCTATCGAACTTGATGAAAATGATGAGAATCCAATCACCTATATGGATGTAATGCAGAGACCTGACTCTGAGAAATGGCTAGAGGCCATGAAATCCGAAATGGAGTCCATGAAGGTCAACGATGTGTGGACATTGGTTGACCCACCCGAAGGAGTAAAACCCATAGGGTGTAAATGGGTCTTCAAGAGGAAGAGGGGCACAGACGGAAAGGTGGAAACCTATAAAGCCCGTCTGGTTGCCAAGGGATATTGTCAACGTTATGGTATAGACTATGACGAGATATTTTCTCCTGTGGCAATGCTCAAATCCATTCGGATTATGCTTGCGATAGCTGCCCATCTGGACTATGAAATCTGGCAGATGGATGTGAAGACAGCTTTCCTAGATGGAGAGATGGATGAAGAGGTGTATATGATACAACCTGAAGGATTCACATCCATAGATGAGTCTAAGGTGTGCAGGCTACAAAGGTCCATTTATGGACTTAAGCAGGCATCCCAGAGTTGGAGCATACATTTTGATAGGACGATCAAGACCTATGGCTTCGTTAAGAATGGAGAAGAGCCCTGCATTTTTAAGTGGGCTAATGGTCCAGTAGTGGTATTTCTTGTATTGTATGTGGATGATATTCTCTTAATCGGGAATGATGTCCCTGCATTACAGGGAATAAAGATTTGGCTGTCATCACAGTTCTCCATGAAGGATCTGGGAGAAGCTTCCTACATCTTAGGGATAAGGATCTATAGGGATAGATCTAAAAGGTTGCTTGGCTTATCCCAATCCACGTATATTGATACTATGCTGAAAAGGTTCAGCATGGAGAATTTCAAGAAAGGCTATCTTCCGATAAGCCATGAAATTTCTCTCTCAAAGAGGGATTGTCCGACAATACCTCAAGAGAGAGAGCGTATGGGTAGAATTTCATATGCTTCGATAGTGGGATCTATCATGTATGCCATGACATGTACATGACCAGATGTGGCATACTCACTAGGAGTAGTGAGTAGATACCAATCTGATCCAGGGGAGAATCACTGGAAGGTTGTTAAATTTATGGTGAATCAGACTTGAGACTTATAGGGTTTACAGACTCTAGTTTCCAGTCTGATCACGATGACAGCAAAAGTGTGTCAGGATTTATTTTTATCCTTAATGGTGGGGCTGTCTGCTGGAAGAGTTTCAAGCAGCACATAGTGGCTGATTCAGTTTGCGAGGTGGAGTATGTCGCTGCATCAGATGCTGCCAAAGAAGCGGTGTGGCTGAAGAAATGCATCACCGAGCTCAGAGTAGCACCCACCCTTGTTGGTCCAGTTCTACTCTACTGTGATAGATCTGGAGCCATTGCTCAGGCGAAGGCACACCAGCGGACGAAGCATATTCTGCGTCGCTACCATCTCATCCAAAAAATCATGGATCGAGGTGACGTCGACCTTCAGAAGATCGACAGAAAGGAGAACCTGACCGACCCATTCACTAAAGCCATTGTAGTGAAGGAGTTCGATGACTTCAAGTTGAAGATGGGTATTAGATACTGCACCGATTGGCTTTAGGCCAAGTGGGAGATTGTTGGGAATAGTGTCCCAAAGCCAATCGTCAGCCTGTTGACAGTTGTGCTCTTTGTTGTATTAGTACATAAATTATAAATAAATAAAAATTATTTTGATATTTTTCATCACAAATTATCATCTTCTAATGAACTCCTGTGTTGTCGTGAAGTCCTTAGGACTATTTAGACTCGACAAAGGAGGATTTATCGTTTAGTCCTTAAATCTGTTTGCGACCAAATGATACGTTGTTACCAAGGACAACAATGTTTATCGAGCATAGGTCGTTGTGTGCCATATAGGTTGGTTGTCCTCTTAACCAAGGAGTGTGGAGACACTGGTATGGCATACAGGTGAGATGTAAGGGTACATCTGCACTGAACGTGACCGACTCTGGAGCTATCTTTGCTATCAAGATTTGCTTCGATGGGATATGGGTATAAATGTTCCTCCGATCTGAGACCGCCATGATGACTTGCAAGCAACTCACTACACTTAGGCACTGGACTACCTAAATTTCTAATTTAATGACGGAAGGCTGCTAGGTGTAGTCAAGTACTTGACTTGTCGGTGCGTGTGTCAAGATGGGATTGACCACTCCAGTTCAGGAGCTGTGTACAGTCATGTTTTAATTTAGCAAAATCTTGACCAGGGTAGTCCTAGTGAGGAGTCACAGGATTGATTGAGTTGAGCATGACTCGGATGATCTAATCAGGGTTGACAGTTTAACCCTGAGTCGTCCTAAACACAGGGGTCAAAAGGGATGAATTATACAGTAACCATATTCACGTAGGTTCTGAGTGTTGCGATTGTGACTATTCGACCTATCCAGACATTGGGTACCATTGCTAGATGGTCACTTCGATTAGTATAGGAATTGGTTCCTGTGCTACCGACCTAGGTTCGAACCTGCGGGGTCACACACATTAGAGGTTCCTATCTGATCTGATGGCTGATGAAGAGTCCTAATATTCGTGGACTATGAGTCCTACATGTCTGGGACTCTGTGATCAAGAATCAGGATTCTCTAATCACAAGTTCCACACATTTTGGATACCGAGGTCAAGAGTCCCGCTGATTTTGGACTCTACGATCAAGGTTTTATATTGATGGACTTTGATACCTGATTGCCTATTGGATTTGGACTCAATATTTATGAGAAGTTTAATTAGTGATTTGATCGCTAATTAACTCAATTTGATTGAGTAATTATTTTTGGATCAAGTCCAATTGAATTGGATTCAGTTGGGTTTGATCCAATTAGGTTAAGAGTTGACCTAATCGTCGAGATGGTTTGATCCCTGATTTGATCAGGGGTTAGGCTTAATCATTTTCTGATTTGATTAGGATTTTAGTGAGCCTAATTAAGCCTAATTAAGTTGGATTTAATTTATTCTAATTGTGCTTAACCTATTTAGATTAGGTTGGCTCAATTAGGTTCAAACCACCTTGACCTTTCTCCCTGCGCCACCTCACTTCTTCTACGCATATTTGAATTCACGAGAAGCAACTATTGGGAATAGTGTCCCAAAGCCAATCATCAGCCTGTTGACGGTAGTGCTCATTTTTGTATATGTACATGAATTATGAATTAATAAAAATTATTTTGATATTTTTCATCACAAAATATTTCATCTTCTAATGAACTCCTATGTTGTGGTGAAGTCCTTAGGACTATATAGACTCGACAAAGGAGGATTTATCGTTTAGTCCTTAAATCTGTTCACGACCAAATGATACGTTGTTACCAAGGATGACAACGTTTATCAAGCATAGATTGTTGTATGCCATATAGGTTGGTTGTCCTCTTAACTAATGAGTGTGGAGACACTGGTATGACATACAGGTGAGATGTAAGGGTACATCTGCACTGAACATGACCGACTCTGGAGCTATTTCTGCTGTCAAGATTTGCTCCGATGGAATATGGGTATAAATGTCCCTCCGACCTGAGACCGTCACGGTGACTTGCAAGCAACTCACTGCACTTAGGTACTGGACTACCTGAATTTCTAATTCAGCGACGGAAGGCTGTTGGGTGTAGTCAAGTACTTGACTTGTCGGTGCGTGTGTCAAGATGGGATTGACCACTCCAGTTTAGGAGCTGTGTACAGTTATGTTTCAATTTAGCAAAACCTTGGTCAGGGTAGTCTTTGTGAGGAGTCACAGGACTGTTTGAGTTGAGTACGACTCGGATGATCTAATCAGGGTTGACAGTTTAACCCTGAGTCATCCTAAACACAGAGGTCAAAATGATGAATTATACAGTAACTATATTCACGTAGGTTCTGAGTGTTACGATTACGACTATTCGACCTATCCAATCATCGGGTACCATTGCTAGATGGTCACTTCGATTAGTACAGAAATTAGTTCCTGTGCTACTGGCTTAGGTTCGAACCTGCGGGGTCACACACATTAGAGGTTCCTATCTGATCTGATGGCTGATGAAGAGTCTTAATGCTCATGGACTATGAGTCCTACGTGTTTGAGACTCTATGATCAAGAATCAGGATTCTCCGATCATGAGTCCCACACA
Organism: Elaeis guineensis; assembly: GCF_000442705.2. NCBI lineage: Eukaryota > Viridiplantae > Streptophyta > Magnoliopsida > Arecales > Arecaceae > Elaeis > Elaeis guineensis. The sequence goes on along the minus strand of NC_026004.2, from coordinate 34,873,637 downwards.
TTTTGGGTACCGGGGTCAAGAGTCCCACTGGTTTGGGACTCTTCGATTAGGGTTACATATCGATGAATTTTGATACCCGATTATTCATCGGATTTGGACTCAATATTTTTGAGAGGTTTAATTAGTGATTTGATAAATTGAGTATTATTTTTGGATCAAGTCCAATTGAATTGGATTTAGTTGGGTTTGACCCGATTAGGTTAAGAGTTGACCTAATCGTCGAGATGGTTTGGTCCCTGATTTGATCAGGGGTTGGGCTTAATCAATTTTTGACTTGATTAGGATTTTATTGAGCTTAATTAAGCCTAATTTAGTTGGATTTAAATTAGTCTAATTGGGCCTAACTTATTTGGTTCAATTAGGTTGGTTTAAATAATGAAACCACCTTGACCCATTCTCCCTGCGCCACCTCACTTCCACTGCGTCCATTTGAATTCATGAGAAGGATGTTCTCATGAGTTTTTCCTCATGCAAAGCTCTCCTCACGCCCTACTTTAATACGTCAAATGAGTGGATAAGGATGATTGGTTGGCCCTTCAAATTCAAAACAAAGTTTGAATTTGAATGAGCAACCAATCTTAGCGCCTTGACCTTATCCTCTTTTAATGCCCTATTTATTACATGAGAAAATATTTCTCATGAAATCACTCATGCACAAATTAAGCCACGCCCTCCTCTTCTCACGCCCTTAGTGGATAGGGATAAATTAGTTTCCATTTGAATTCAAAATTTGATTTGAATTCAAATGTGCAATTACTCATCTTTATCCTCTCACGTGGATAAGACATTGGTTGATTATTTTAAAAGAAGGAGAAGAGTGGGGCGTGTGCAAGAAAAATTTTGGAGAGAAAATCTGGGTGTGAGGAATCCTTGCGTGCAAGGTGAAGGTCTATATCCTTCCGAGAGAAAAAGAAAGAAAAGAAAGAAAAAGTGTGTGCAGGGTTTCAGTGAGTTCTTTAGGGTTTCAGCCTGGAGTTCGGGAAGTGAGAAGGTGAGCTACGAGTGTCGTGAGCCCACCAAATTTTAAGAAGATCTTCAACATCCTCTCAAGCACATCTGCTGATGATCCAAAGTATCCAAAGAATCAACAGACATCGATCAAAGGAGTTCGATCAGCATCGACCGTTGAAAGGGCTTTACAACGAGCTAGCACTCGTGAGGAGTCGATCAGATCGGAAGCTTCGTGTGGATGATCTGTAGAGGCCAGACACGTTGTGTGGCTGCATCGTGATGATCAGACTTTCTCAACGGTGATCAGATTGTAGCAATCTACTACCCGCACAAAGGTATTGTGTTCTGAACACATTACAGTAAAGTGTTTACTGTTTAAATTCGAATTTTAAATTTAAATGCATGCATGCTATATATCATATTTAGATCCTAGTGTAGGATAAATTTTTATTAATTAATTAGATTAATTAATAATTTCTACTGTAAAAAATAATTTTGAAAAAGTTTTAAAATTATCATTTTACCCCTGCACTATTTTTCCCCACAAATGGTATCAGAGCGGGTTCTTAGATATGATATATATATTTGCATGCATAGATTAAGTTATAATCTAAAAGTTTAAATTTAAAATTTTAAATTTAAAATTTAAAATTTGAATTTTAAAAGTTGTTTGAAATTCAAAATTCAAAAAATTTGAAATTCAAAATTTAAAATTTGAATTTTGAAATTTAAAATTTAAAATTTAAAAATTTGAAATTTGAAATTTGGTTGAAATTTCAAATTTAAAATTCAAAATTTAAAAATCAAAATTTGAAATTCAAAATTTGAAATTCAAAATTTTGAAATTTGAAATTTGTTTGAAATTTGAAATTCAAAATTTAAAATTTGAAATTTGAAATTTGAAATTTAAATTTTGAAATTGGTATATTTAGATATACTTGATCCAAGTAGCAAGTAATCGAATTAGGTTGGTTGCCATGGCCGTCCGGTCATAGGAGAAAAGTAGGGTTTAAAGGTCCTCTCTTCCCATTCGATGGGGTCTCCTATGGCGGTAGGGGTGCCGATGTAATTATATCTCATGTAGATGAAGCAGCGAAAGGAATATTCATGATTTATTTTGATTGAGTTATTTTTTGTTATGTAATTAGCAATAGGATTGCTATTTATGAAATGTGCTGATATATTTATGAAATGAGTCAACATATTTGGTGAACAGAAAATAAAATCTTTCAAATTTAAAAATTATTTTTGAAATGCCAAACCCTGATCTATCAGCCCAAATACTTAATTAAAAGAATTAAGTGTTGTCTAGTAGGTCTAGAATTGTGAATTAACACCTAAGACAATTGCATAAACTTGTGGGTCAATGGGTTAGATGGATTAGGTCCATAATTGGGTTAGACCTAAGGTTAGCTTAAAAAAATGGACTAAATTAGAGTAATTGGTCAAATTTAATCAAAAGTTGAATTAGATTAGGTCAAGGATACTCTAGACTCAACTCCAATAGTTGTAGTTGAATGGGTCCATGTCTTTAACTAGACCAAGATAGACTTAATTCATGGCTACACGGTGGAATCCTATTTACTAAGTTGATCAAATTAAAACTAATGAACCAGTTGGTGTCTAAGGTAAGTTTGGCAGTTTGACCAATGATTTTTAAGTGGGAGCTACTCACAGTGATTCGATCTCTAACGAGTTAATGACTTATCTCCACCACTGATCTCACTTACCTGGCCAACCTGGTGAATTAGGTTTTCATTAGATCACTTGGTGATTAGGGCTCACCCATGTCATTAGGTAAATCAGTTTGACTGATTTAGGTGCTCCTAATGCCAGCTTTAAGTAAATCCTTTTTAATCTGACTTGGTGAAGTCAGTGGGAGGATTGAAATTGGCTGGATATTTTCTTCTCATCTATTCTTTAATAAAATCCTCAAAAAAAAAATTATTAGGTCCTAAAAATGATTAAGTTATATTGATAACTAAGTCATAGCCTCCCATTAAGTGAGTGATAATGAGTCCATTAGTTTAATAATCATTGGAGGCCCAAAGGCCTAGTGCTTATTGACTAATGGAATTATCATTCATAGTATGATAATTTGGTTTGAGTCTTTCTGATAGTGGTTAGGTTGGCCGACCAAAGTCGGGCTTGATCATTTATTGGTCCGATTCACCAAATCAAGTCATGTTAATGGTTGGACCAAACCAGATCTTTTCAGTGGAGGCCAAAGCCTACTGATTAGGTTCTGGGGCAAAATCAATTACTAGAAGTTGTTTAGAGAAACAACTGGTTATGAACCTACCCATAGATGCACATGGGTTGACCAACCAAAGTTGGGCTCATGTGTAGTCTATGTGGATTCTAGTTTCCATTAAGAAATTAAAGTAATTCTTCAAATTGAAGGTTGAGGCTACCAGTTCGTAAAAATACTGGGAGAAACTTTAGACTAAAGTCCAAGTCTTTAGTATTAATAATTTATGTACTAATATAGGTCTGATTTTTCTTTATGCAGCTATGGCCACTACCCTTTCGCTCCGATCATTATTAGATAATGACAAGCTCATGGGACCTAATTTCGATAGCTGGTATCGAAAATTAAAAATCATCTTTGAGCATGAGCAGATCTTTTATGTAGTAACGGATTCGGCACCTGAGGAGCCAGCCCCGAACGCTAGAGGGGTGATTCGAGACACTTACCAGAAGTGGCTCAACGATCGCACCACCGTTCGATGCATTATGCTGGCAGCAAAGAATGATGAGTTCAGCCGCAGGTTCGAGAATGCCCAACCACAGGAGATGCTTCAAATGTTGAACGACTCCTTTGGCACGCCTGACGATGTTGAAAGGCACAAAACTAGTTGTGCCATTTTCAATGCTCGGATGAGGGATGGAGCCTCAGTCACTAATCATATATTGTATATGATCGAAATGATTGAGCGCCTAAGTAAACTGGGCTTTCTCCTGCACGAGCAGCTCGGTAAGGATGCGATCCTTAATTCTCTACCCAAGTCCTACCTTCCCTTCCTTACTCATTTTTGAATGACAAAGCCTGCAGTAAACTACCATGGCTTGTTGGGGTTGCTGCAGAACTTTGAGAAGGACCACCAGCTCCATAAGGAGTCGGTAAATATTGTGGGAGGGTCTTCTTCTGGTCGTCGACCCTTAAGAAAAGAAAGAAGAACAAGAAGAAGAAGAATAAGAAGGTACAACTACATGCTAGGATGTCAGCACAGTGTTAGACCAAGAAGTGCAAGCCCAACCAGAGCCGGACGAAGTGCTTCTTTTGCAAGAAGCAGGGGCACTGAAAGAGGAACTGTCCTCTATACATTGCCTCACTGGACTCGAACAGGCCGAAGAAGAAGCAAGGTACTTATATGATAACACCTTGCAACTTTTCCATTTGTGATACTACTGTCTAGGTATTGGATACTGGAAGCCCTTATCATATTTGCAATTCGATGCAGGGTCTGCAGGTCAGTAGGAGATTTGATGAAGGCGAGAGATTCCTGAACGTTGGAGATGGAAGCAAAGTTCCAGTTCTAGCATTAGGAATCATGAACCTTGTAATCAATTCTCGAAATATAATTCTGAGTGAATGTCACTATTATCCAAACTTTTTATTAAATATTATTTCTGTAGACTTTTTGGCCATGAATGGTTATCAATTTTTAATAAAAAGAAATATTTGTAATATCATTTTGAATGGTGTTACAATATTTGTTGGACAACTTAATAATGAAATTTATTTTCTATCACAACCTATTAATATGGTTCAAACCTCTGGTAAATGCCCTAGAATAGATAATGTGTCAGAAGTCTACCTTTGGCACTGTAGGCTAGGTCACATCAATAAGAACAGGATAAACAGGTTGGCTCAAGAAGGAATTCTTGAAGTAGGTGATTATGAATAACTTCCAACCTGTGAGTCCTGTCTTCTTGGTAAAATGACCAAGTCACCTTTTACTGAAAAAGGTGAGCGAGCCAGTGAACTCTTGGCTCTGGTACATTCTGATGTATGTGGACCCATGAGCTCAAGTGCAAGAGGTGGATATTTCTACTTCGTAACCTTCACAAACGACCTATCGAGGTATGGGTATGTCTATTTAATGAAGCATAAGTCGGAGTCGTTTGAAATGTTCAAACTATTTCGAAATGAGGTAGAAAAATAAACTGAAAAGTATATTAAAACTCTTCGATCTGATCGAGGAGGTGAATACCTTTCCAATGATTTTCTGACAAATCTTGGGGAGAATGGGATTCTCTCTCAGTGGACACCTCCTGGAACACCACAGCATAATAGTGTGTCTGAAAGGAGGAATCGGATCTTGTTGGACATGGTTTGATCCATGATGGGGTTTGCTGGTCTGCCGATCTCTCTTTGGAGATATGCACTCGAATCAGCTTGTTACCTTCTAAATAAGGTTCCGAGTAAGTCTGTAACCAAAATGCCATATGAGATATGGATAGGATGTAAGCCAGTACTCTCGCACCTTAGGGTTTGGGGGTGTCCGGCTTATGTTAAACATTTAATTACGGACAAGCTTGGACCTAGGTCTGACAAGTGTAATTTTATAGGATACCCAAAAGAGACCAAAGGATATTATTTCTACCTGACTGATGAGCAAAAGGTGTTTGTCAGACTTAAGGTAATCTTTTTGGAAAAAGAGTTCCTTGATGAAGGGACTGTTGCCTCTAAGGTCGAACTTGATGAAGTTCGACAGGTGGAAAATCCGACGCAAGTTGCTAAACCTGAACCGGATTTGATTAGATCAGATCAGGAGCCCATTGATCAAGAACCCTTAAGATGATCTGATAGAGTACCACGTTAACTGGACAGATACTATGGTTTCTTGATCCGGGATGATGATCCTATCAAACTTGATGAAAATGATGAGGATCCGATCACCTACATGGATGCAATGCAGAGATCCGACTCTGAGAAATGGCTAGAGGCCATGAAATCCGAAATGGAATCCATGAAGGTCAACGATGTGTGGACATTGGTTGACCCACCCGAAGGAGTAAAACCTATAGGGTGTAAGTGGGTCTTCAAGAGGAAGAGGGGCGCAGACGGAAAGGTGAAAACCTATAAAGCCCATCTGATTGCCAAGGGATATCGTCAACGTTATGGTATAGACTATGACGAGATGTTTTCTCCTATGGTAATGCTTAAATCTATTCGGATTATGCTTGTGATAGCTGTCCATCTGGACTATGAAATCTGGCAGATGGATGTGAAGACAGCTTTCCTAAACGGAGAGCTGGATGAAGAGGTGTATATGATACAACCTGAAGGATTCACATCCACTGATGAGTCTAAGGTGTGCAGACGACAGAGGTCCATTTATGGACTTAAGCAGGCATCCTAGAGTTGGAACATATATTTTGATAGGACGATTAAGATGTATGGCTTCGTTAAGAATGGAGAAGAGTCCTGCATTTATAAGTGGCCTAATGGTCCAGTTCTGCTCTATTGTGACAGCTCTGGAGCCATTGCTCAGGCGAAGGAACTGAAGGCACACCAACGGACGAAGCATATTCTGCGTCGCTACCATCTCATCTAGAAAATTATGGATCGAGGTGACGTCGACCTTCAAAAGATCGATGGGAAGGAGAATCTAGCCGACCCATTCACTAAAGCCATTACGGTGAAGGAGTTCGATGACTACAAGTCGAAGATGGGTATTAGATACTGCACCGATTGGCTTTAGGCCAAGTGGAAGATTGTTGGGAATAGTATCCCAAAGCCAATCGTCAGCCTGTTGACGGTTGTGCTCATTTTTGTATATGTACATGAATTATGAATGAATAAAAATTATTTTGATATTTTTCATCATAAAATATTTCATCTTCTAATGAACTCCTATGTTGTGGTGAAGTCTTTAGGACTATTTAGACTCGACAAAGGAGGATTTGTCATTTAGCCCTTAAATCTGTTCGTGACCAAATGATACGTTGTTACCAAGGACGACAACGTTTATCAAGCATAGGTCATTGTATGCCATATAGGTTGGTTGTCCTCTTAACCAATGAGTGTGGAGACACTGGTATGACATACAGGTGAGATATAAGGGTACATCTACACTAAACATGACCGACTCCGGAGCTATTTTTGCTGTCAAGATTTGCTCTGATGGAATATGGGTATAAATATCCCTTCGACCTGAGACCGCCATGGTGACTTACAAGCAACTCACTGTACTTAGGCACTGGACTACCTGAATTTCTAATTCAGTGACGGAAGGCTGCTGGGTGTAGTCAAGTACTTGACTTGTCAGTGCATGTGTCAAGATGGGACTGACCACCCAGTTTAGGAGCTGTATACAGTTGTATTTCAATTTAGCAAAACCTTGGCCAGGGTAGTCTTTGTGAGGAGTCACAGGACTGTTTGAGTTGAGCATGATTTGGATGATCTAATCAGGGTTGACAGTTTAACCCTGAGTCATCCTAAACACAGAGGTCAAAAGAATGAATTATACAGTAACCATATTCACGTAGGTTCTGAGTATTACAATTGTGACTATTCGACCTATCCGATCATCGGATACCATTGCTAGATGGTCACTTCGATTAGTACAGGAATTGGTTCCTGTGCTACCGACTTAGGTTCGAACCTGCGGGGTCACACACATTAGAGGTTCCTATCTGATCTGATGGCTGATGAAGAGTCTTAATGCTCATGGACTATGAGTCCTACGTGTCTGAGACTCTGTGATCGAGAATCAAGATTCTCTGATCATGAGTCCCACACATTTTGGGTACCGGGGTCAAGAGTCCCACTGGTTTGGGACTCTTCAATCAGGGTTACGTATCGATGAATTCTGATGCCCGATTATCCATCAGATTTGGACTCAATATTTATGAGAAGTTTAATTAGTGATTTGATCACTAATTAACTCAATTTGATTGAGTAATTATTTTTGGATCAAGTCCAATTGAATTAGATTCAGTTAGGTTTGACCCGATTAGGTTAAGAGTTGACCTAATCGTCAAGATGGTTTGGTCCCTGATTTGATCAGGGGTTGGACTTAATCAATTCTTGATTTGATTAAGATTTTATTGAGTCTAATTAAGCCTAATTTAGTTGGGTTTAAATTAGTCTAATTGGGCCTAACTTATTTGGTTCAATTAGGTTGGTTTAAATAATGAAACCACCTTGACCCATTCTCCCTGCGCCACCTCACTTCCACTGTGCCCATTTGAATTCATGAGAAGGAAGTTCTCATGAAGTTTTTCTCATGCAAAGCCCTCCTCACGCCCTACTTTAATGCACCAAATGAGTGGACAAAAATGATTGATTGGCCATTCAAATTCAAAACAAAGTTTGAATTTGAATGAGCAACCAATCTTAGTGCCTTGATCTTATCCTCTTTTAATGCCCTATTTATTACATGAGAAAATATTTCTCATGAAATCACTCACGCACAAATTAAGCCACGCCCTCCTCTTCTCATGCCCTTAGTGGATAGGGATAAATTAGTTTCCATTTGAATTCAAAATTTGATTTGAATTCAAATGTGCAATTACTCATCTTTATCCTCTCACGTGGATAAGACCTTGGTTGATTATTTTAAAAGGAGGAGAAGAGTGGGGCATGTGCAAGAAAAATTTTGGAGAAAAAATCTAGGCATGAGAAATCCTTGTGTGCAAGGTGAAGGTCTATATCCTTCCGAGAGAAAAAGAAAGAAAAGAAAGAAAAAGTGTGCGCAGGGTTTCAGTGAGTTCTTTAGGGTTTCAGCCTGGAGTTCGGGAAGTGAGAAGGTGAGCTACGAGTGTCGTGAGCCCACCAAATTTTAGAGAGATCTTCAATATTCTCTTAAGTATGTCTGCTGATGATTCAGAGCATCCAAAGAATCGACAGACATCGATAGAAGGAGTTCGATCAGCATCGGCCGTCGAAAGGGCTCTACAACGAGCTAGCACTCATGAGGAGTCGATCGGATCGGGAGCTTTGTGTGGATGATCCACAGAGATCAGACATACTATATGGTTGCATCATGATGATCAGATTCTCCCGACGGTGATCAGATTGCAGCGATCTACTACCCGCACAAAGGTATTGTGTTCTGAACACATTACAGTAAATTATTTACTGTTCAAATTTGAATTTTAAATTTAAATATATGCATGCTATGTATCATATTTAGATCCTAGTGTAGGATAAATTCTTATTAATTAATTAGATTAATTATTAATTTTTACTGTAAAATAGTGATTTTGAAAAGTTTTAAAATTACCATTTTACCCCTGCACTATTTTTCCCCACAGCAATTTCTCATGAATTTTTTCCACGCAGAAGGCATCCCACGCCCACCCTTGTGTGCCAATTATCTGGATAAAAATAAGTTGGTTGGCCATTCAAATTCAAAAGAAAGTTTGAATTTGAATGAGCAACCAACTAATCCATGCGCCATGCTCTTATCTTGTGCGCCCCATATTTTACACGAAAAAGTATGTCTCATGTAAACTCTCCACACACAAATCAACTTATGCCCCTTCTCTTCTCATGCCCATGTGGATAGGGATGAGTTGGTTTTGCATTTGAATTCAAATTTGATTTGAATTCAAATGTGCAACCACTTATCTTTATCCTCTCACGCGGATAAGACATGTTCGATGTTGTTTTAAAAGGAGGAGAAAGGTGGGGTGTGTATAGAATTTTTGAAGAAAAAGAGTGGGGCGTGAGGAAGCCTTGTGCGTAAGTAGGAAGTCCATATCCTTCTGAGAGAAAAAGAAAGAAAAGAAAAAACAAGTGGGCGCAGGATTTCTAGTGAGTTCCCTAAGGTTTCAGCCTAAGGTTCGGGAAGTGAGAAGGTGAGCTACGAGTGTCGTGAGCCCACCAAATTTTAAGAAGATCTTCAACATCTTCTCAAGCATATCTACTGATAATTCAGAGCATCCAAAGAATTGACAGACATCAATCGAAGGAGTTTGATCAGCATCGACCTTTGAAAGGGCTCTACAACGAGCTAGCACTCGTGAGGAGCCATCAGATCGAGAGCCTCATGTGGATGATCTGCAGAGGCCAGACGTACTGTGTGGCTATATCACAACAATCAAACTCTCCTGACAGTGATCAAATTATGGTGATCGACTACCCACACAAAGATATTGTGTTCTGAACACAGAACAGTAAATTATTTACTGTTCAAATTTGAATTTTAAATTTAAATCCATGCATACTGTATATCATATTTAGATCCTAGTGTAGGATAAACATATGTTAATTAATTATATTAATTAATTATTTCTACTGTAAAATAGTAATTTTAAAAAGTTTTAAAATTACCATTTTACCCCTGCACTCAAATTTTGCTTCAAAGTATTGATTAAGAATTTTCAAATTTATGAAGATGCATCACTTGAATATTATAGCCAATTATTTGAATAAAATATATCATGAGTAATTTGAAGATTTATTTGAAAATTACTTATAAGATAATTTTCTTTGACAAATTTACTTATTGTCCGATTTTATTTCTCTACTCTCCTTTTTTGACAACATCAATTAAGATCTTAAGGAGTTTTTAAAGAAAAATAAAAAAGACTCCCCCTCACTATAGCAATCATAAAGGGTATTTCAATTTGCTCATATAGAAAATGTTGGTGCAAAAATTTGCTTGCGTCGGAGAAGCTGGAGTCGGGGAAGCCGCGGTCGCCGTCGAGACCTGCAAGGGAAGTCTAAACCGGAGCTGGGGTTGCTCCGGCAAGACCCTCCGACGCTCAAGTCAGTTATCTGCCTCAACAAGAATGGAGTGCTCGAACGAAGAATTTAGCAGAGTTTTGAGATAAGAAATGAGCTTAGAGAATAACGTATCTGGATCCCCCCCTTTTTATAGGCGGAGGAGGTAACGGATTGATGGCGACGTCTGTAACCGTCTGGTCGTGGGCCGCCCATAGTCAGGGAGAATTTATTGCGAGGGGTAGTGGAGCTGAATCGTGGCTATCACCATAGCTCGCCACGTGGAATCAGTTGCGAGGAGTGGAGCAGCGTCCGTTGTCGTGACTTGCCAGCAGGTGGGAGAATCGCCCGGTATCCGTCGCAGGAGGTGGAGCAGGTTCGTGGCCGTTATTGTGGCCTGCCAGGGGGTAGCGGAGCTGTGCGGAATCCACCACAGGAAGTGGAGCAGAGCGGTGATGGTTATTGCGGCCTGTCAGGGAATGATGGAGCTGCGCGGAATCCGCCACAGGAAGTGGAGCAGGATCGTGGCCGTTATGGTGGCCTGCCAGGGGGTGTAGATACATCGGATGAAGTTCGGTAGCGGTCGGAGTCCGGCCCCCGTAGGAGTCCGGACTAAATTTGTCTGCAGCCGTTGGGGCCGAGGACGGAGCCCGGCTCCCGTAGGAGTCCGGGCGGAGTCTGCTGGCGGCTGTAGTTGTTGGCGTCGAGGATGAAGCCTAGCTCCCATAAGAGTACGGGCGAAGTCTCCCTGCAATTAAAGCTAAAGGCGAAGTCTGGCTCCCGTAGGAGTCCGGACGGGGATTACCAGCAGTCGTTGTTGAGGACGGAGCCCGGCTCCCGTAGGAGTCCGGGCGGAGTCTGCTGGCGGCTGCAGTTGTTGGCGTCGAGGACGAAGCCCGGCTCCCATAAGAGTACGGGCGAAGTCTCCCTGCAATTAAAGTTAAAGGCGAAGTCCGGCTCCCGTAGGAGTCCGGACGGGGATTACCAGCAGTCGTTGTTGAGGATGGAGCCCGGCTCCCGTAGGAGTCCGGGCGGAGTCTGCTGGCGGCTGCAGTTGTTGGCATCGAGGATGAAGCCCAGCTCCCATAAGAGTACGGGCGAAGTCTCCCTGCAATTAAAGTTAAAGGTGAAGTCCGGCTCCCGTAGGAGTCCGGACGGGGATTACCAGCAGTCGTTGTTGAGGACGGAGCCCGACTCCCATAGGAGTCCGGGCGGAGTCTGCTGGCGGCTGCAGTTGTTGGCGTCGAGGATGAAGCCCGGCTCCCATAAGAGTACGGGTGAAGTCTCCCTGCAATTAAAGTTAAAGGCGAAGTCCGGCTCCCGTAGGAGTCCGGACGGGGATTACCAGCAGTCGTTGTTGAGGACGGAGCCCGGCTCCCGTAGGAGTCCGGGCGGAGTCTGCTGGCGGCTGCAGTTGTTGGCGTCGAGGATGAAGCCCGGCTCCCATAAGAGTACGGGTGAAGTCTCCCTGTAATTAAAGTTAAAGGCGAAGTCCGGCTCCCGTAGGAATCCGGACGGGGATTACCAGCAGTCGTTGTTTAGGACGGAGCCCGGCTCCCGTAGGAGTCCGGGCGGAGCTGTCCTATAGTCGATGTCGGCGATGGGGCCCGGCTCCCGTGGGAGTCCGGGTGGGGCTGTTCTGTAGTTGATGTCGGCGGTGGGGCCCGGCTCCCGTGGGAGTTCGGGCGGAGCTGTTCTGCTTGTAACTGTTGGAGTTGTTGGTGACGGAGCCCGGCTCCCGTAGGAGTCCGGGCGGAGCCGTCCTGTAGTCGATGTCGGCGGCGGGGCCCGGCTCCCGTAGAAGTACGGGTGAAGTCTCCCTGCAATTAAAGTTAAAGGCGAAGTCCGGCTCCCGTAGGAATCCGGACGGGGATTACTAGCAGTCGTTGTTGAGGACGGAGCCCGGCTCCCGTAGGAGTCCGGGCGGAGCTGTCCTGTAGTCGATGTCGGCGGCGGGGCCCGGCTCCCGTGGGAGTCCGGGCGGGGCTGTTCTGTAGTTGATGTCGGCAGCGGGGCCCGGCTCCCGTGGGAGTCCGGGCGGAGCTGTTCTGCTTGTAACTGTTGGAGTTGTTGGTGACGGAGCCTGGCTCCCATAGGAGTCCGGGCGGAGCCATCCTGTAGTCGATGTCGGCGGCGGGGCCCGGCTCCCGTAGGAGTCCGGGCAGAGCTGTTCTGTAGTTGGTGTCGGAGGCGGAGCCCGGCTCTCGTAGGAGTCCGGGCGGTGCTGTTCTGTAGTTGATTCCGCTGAGGGTTCCGGCTGTGGGTATTTTATACCCAACACCAGTCCCCCTACTTTCGAGTTTGAATTTCAAACGAAAGAAGTACAGAGAGAGAGAGATGGGCACAGCCGGAATCGTCCCTTCGAATCCTGCGCACTGCCGCCTCCAGATATTTTGGCATTAAATGAGCGCGTGCCGGAGTCTTTTCGAATTGGAGCAGTATGAGGGGACGCTTCAAAATTCCCGTAGGTACACTGGCCTAGGTACGGAGCAATTATGATCCTGCCAACCGCCAGCCGCTTTTAGCCATCTGCCAGGGGGAGTGGACACGTGTCGGATGCGGACTGGCCCGGGGGATTCGCGATCATTATGGCACCGGATCCCAGGGTTTATTTAAACCCGTCCTCCTCCCTTCAGGCGCCCTACTCCATTCCTGAGTTTTCGCTGGTGTCTGTCTTCTCTTCGAGAGCCCTGCTCTAGTGAACGTCTTCTCGAGCCGTAGGTGCCTCCCGTTTCTCATCCCCCAGGTCCCTCAGAGTAATATAGGTTAGTGCCAACCTTCCTCTCACCACCTAGGGGCTTCTCCTCTCTTCATTACTTTTGTGCCTTCCTCCGAGTTAGCCCTCGGCCTCTCGTTCCTCTTTCGGTCTGTCTTTTTAGGTTCCTTTAGATCCTCCCTTCGAAACTACTCAAAATATCTTCTGACTCTTCTGCTCCCGGCAGTTCTGAGAGTTCTTCTGCTTCAAACCCCCAGGTCCCTGTCTTTGCGGACGAACCCGCATCCGGGGCTGGGCCTCGCCCGGTTTTCGCACCGGGCGCTATTCCATGTTCGTCGACTTCGGATGAACTCCTTCTGATAAGGGTTCGGTATGAGGTTCCTCCGGAGTACGACCTGGAGCTACCTGGCCCCTCTGACCGGGCCAGCACTCCTCCTCCCGGTCGCTTCTGTTTGTATCAGGAAGCATTCCGTGCCGGACTCCGACTTCCGCTTCCTGTCTTTGTCGCTGCCTTCTTCCGCTTCTTGGACATTTCTCTTGCTTCCGTGGCCCCGAATTCCTTTAGGTTTTTGATAGGGTTTCTCTCCCTCTGCCACATAGCCGAGGTTCAGCCATCCCTCTCCTTGTTTAGGTATTTTTATACCTTCAAACGCCATCCTTCGGCGAAGGACTGGTGGTACTTCTCCCTCCAGTTTGGTAAGAAGGGGTTGCTGAAGGGCACCCCTTCTTCGATTCACAATTGGAAGGGGAAATACCTCTTCGTCCACTGCCCGACCCTGGAATTGGGCTTGCCCCCTTGGGGGTCTCTGAGGGATTCCGTCCGCCGGGCTCCCAGCCTGGGGGAGGACGACCTCCAGGCCGCCCAGAAGCTTCTAACTTATCCCGCTCCTTCTCTTCCTAATCTTCTGAGGGAGCAGCTTCTTTTCAACATCGGCCTGAGCCCTCAGGATCCAGCGAGTATTCATCTTATCTTTTCTTTTCTCGCCTTCCTCTTTTTCTTCTCTTTACCTCTTTTTCCTCCCCACTCTTTCTTTTTTCTTTTTTTTTCTCTTTTTTTTTTTCTTTTTCTTTTCTCATCATCATTTTTTTTTTTAGCAATGGACGCCGAAGCGACGCGGATGCTCGCCAGGGGCATGAGAGCTCAGAAGAGAAAGGGCGCGGCGGCCTCCAGATCGGTGAAGAGGGCCAGGGTGGAGGAGACGAGCTTGGCCGCGCCCGTCCAGGCGGCCCCGGCCATCGACATTCCTTCAGATGCCGAGCCCGTGGCTCCCCGGACCTCCTCGAGGAGCCCGCCGACTGGGGCCCCCGCTCCGGGGGTTCGCCCCACGGAGGGGCCTGCCGCGGGGAGGAGGAGGAAATCGGTGGCTCGCAGGGCGAGCAGCCACCGAGCTACTGCAGATGAGTCTGTCTGCTCCGAGGGGGGATCGAAGAACCCCTTCAACGATAGGGACTTGATCAGGCGGCTGCTTGATGGCTGCATCTTGTCCGACGTCGTGGAGAGGATCGACCGCGTCGATCCTGAGCAGCGGGCTTGGGACTCTTTGGGGTCCTTCCTCGAGGTAAGCGGATATTTATTTACACGGTCACCCGGCCTTTGTCGTAATTCTCCATCCATCCTTGCAGATTGGGCACCAGCTCTTCGCCTATGTCGAGGCGACGAGCCGCATGAGGAGGGACCTCCTTCAGGCGGAGGAACGCTGCCAAGCCGAGGTTGCTCGCCTCCAAGCGAAGTCGGTCGAAGTAGTCGCCCTCCAGGAGGCCCTGGAGAGAGAAAGGCGAGCTCGGGAAGAGGAGAGACGAATCTTGGAGGAGTCGGCGAGGAAGGCGGAGGTCGAGGTTGCCCATTTGGTCGAGCAAACTCCGGTTCTGGTCTCGGAGGCCAGGGCTCTTGCGTTGGAGGAATTCAAGGCCTCCGCGGAGATGAGGGACCTGAACGTCCAGTTCGGCCAGGAGGCGTTCACTAAGGGGTTCGAGCTCTGCCAAGAGAAGGTGGCCAGCAAATACCCTGACCTCGATCTCGGCTTTCTTGAGGAGTCTGAAGATGAGGCCGGCCCCTCGTCCGCCGCCACCGCAGTCGCACCCCCCGCACCGAGTTCTCCACCTCCTGCCCCTGAGGTCTGAGACCTCTGATCTTGTGCCCTTATTTTATCGCCATATTTCCTTTCTGTTTGTCTTCAAAATTATTCAATCAATAAAGTCGAATTTCTTGTTGTGGATGGCTTCTCCTTCCCCCCCCTCCTTCTTTCTGCTTTTCTTCTTGTAATGAGTCGATCTTTGATGCTTGCATCTTTCGATGACAGTGCCCTGCTGAAGCACTCCCCTTGCCCCTGGGGGTCCCGCTGAAATCGACAATCCAGCGGTTGAAAAAGGAGGTCCTTCACCTGACGAAGAAGTTGAAGAAGTCGGAAGGCGAGCTCCGCAAATCGAGAGAAGGCCATTCTGAAGCCGCCGCCGAGGCCGCCCACTTTCGGAGTCTCCATGTGAAGGCGATCATGGATTACAGCTGGAGGAAGGCGAACTTCACAAAGGAGCTCGAGGAATGCAAGAAGAGCACCAGCGACTGAATTTGGGCTCAAGAGGCCAGGATCAGCGCCCTTAAGGTGGAGCTGTCAGCTGCGAAGAGGAAGATCGGCCAGCTGGAAGGAAACTCATCCCGGCTCTTGGCCCAGGTTGATGATGGACAGAAGTGGTCGCAGAAGGTCTCCGACCTTCAGAAGCAGCTTCAAGACACCGAGATAAGCCACGACATGCAGCGGGCCAGCTGGCACCGGCAAGTGGAAGAGTATAAAGGGAGATTTCGGACGGCGGCTGACGAAGTCGTTCGTCTCCAGGGACAGCTGGCTAATAGGGCGCAGCTTACTTCCGTCCAAGATTCCGAAGAGCTCCAGGCCCTGAGAGGTACTGTTGAAGGGATTTCTGTCTCCCTCGAGGAGAAGACGGCCGAGCTGCAACAAGTGAAGATCCAACTGGCACTTGAGTGGAAGGTCGTTGCAGACGCGGAGGTGGAGTCTGAAGTTTTGCGGAAGTGGCATCGAGAAGCGGAGGCTGAGAGCCAGCAACTTTGTCGGGCGCTCCAGGATGCGCTGCGGAAGAGGGAAGAACTAGAAGAAGCAATAGAGAACCTGAGGCAGTCCTGGTTGAGGGATGGAGTAGATAACCCTAGGTCGGAGGGAGCAGGACCTCCTTAGAGCTCTTTTGTCTTTCTGTCTTATCATGCAGTTATTTTTTTTTTGTCGTTTTGTCCTTCTTTTCTTGGTCGTCCTGGCCTTGTAGTGTGTATATATCGGAAATGAAATGAAAAGAGCATTTTGCGTTACCTCGTCTGCGCGCTGCGCTAATATTATTGTCTGCAGAATCTTTCTTGATGTTTGACTTGTCTGATGTAGACGTCGTCGGGGGGGGGCTTTTTCCTTTCATCCGATCTTGTTAGGCGGCCGAGTTTCGTCGCCATTAACCCTTGCCGCAGAAGTCGCGGATGGGGCCCGGCTCCTGTAGGAGTCCGGGTGAAGTCTTCCTTGTAGGCGGAACCCGGCTCCCGTAGGAGTCTGGGTGAAGTCTTCCCTGGCGTTGGAACCCGGCTCCCGTAGGAGTCCGGGTGAAGTCTACCTTGGCGTTGGAACCCGGCTCCCGTAGGAGTCCGGGTGAGGTCTTCCCTGGCGTTGGAACCCGGCTCCCGTAGGAGTCCGGGTGAAGTCTGCCTTGGCGTTGGAACCCGGCTCCCATAGGAGTCCGGGCGAGGTCTTCCTTGGCGTTGGAACCCGGCTTCCGTAGGAGTCCGGGTGAGGTCTTCCCTGGCGTTGGAACCCGCATCCCGTAGGAGTCCGGGTGAAGTCTGCCTTGGCGTTGGAACCCGGCTCCCGTAGGAGTCCGGGCGAGGTCTTCCTTGGCGTTGGAACCTGGCTCCCGTAGGAGTTTGGGCCTTCCATTTTGCTCGAACCGGCATGAGGTTCTCCTCGCGTTACCAGCCTGGCTTGTGGGGGCACGTTAGGGCGCTGTGAGGCCTCTCCCCCATCCGGTCTAAAAGAACCGGGCCTTCGACTTTGCTCATGTCAGGACGAGGTTCTCCTCCTGTTCCTGACATGACTGTGGGGGCACATTAGGGCGTTGTAAGGCCTCTCCCCCCATCCGGTCTAAAAGAACCGGGCCTTTGACTTTGCTCAAGTTAGGGCGAGGTTCTCCTCCTATCCCTAACAGGGCTGTGGGGGTACATTAGGGCGTTGCAAGGCCTCTCCCCCCATCCGGTCTAAAAGAACCGGGCCTTTGACTTTGCTCAAGTTAGGGCGAGGTTTTCCTCCTGTCCCTAACAAGGCTGTGGGGGCACATTAGGGCGTTGTAAGGCCTCTCCCCCCATCCGGTCTAAAAGAACCGGGCCTTTGACTTTGCTCATGTCAGGACGAGGTTCTCCTCCTGTTCCTGACATGGCTGTATTTTTGGAGGGATCATATCCAGTCATAATACATCCACGCTAGGTGGGAGGGGCACGTTAGGTAGAAAGAAAAGTAGATTCAAGGTGAAATAGTAAGTGATACATTTACAGTTTTCCCGCTCCTCCTTGAGGCCCTCCGGTGATGGAGTCGATGGTCCCGATGGGAGGCCGGTCCCCGGACTGCTCCTCCCTTTTCTGCGGTTCAGGCGGTGGGAGGGCTCTTGGCCGGTCTCCTCTACCCTCAGGCCTGCAGTGGATGAATCTGTCGAGTCGACCTCACCGAATGAGCTCCTCGATCTCGTCCTGGAGCTGGATACATTCTTCGGTGTCGTGGCCGTGGTCGCGGTGGTAGAGGCAGAACTTGTTGGGGTTGCACTTCTCGGGATGTGTGCGCATCCTCTCCGGCCTAGGGAGCTGCTCCCTGACCTCCATTAATACTTGGGCCTTCGAGGCGTTGAGGGGGGCGTAGTTGCGAAATCTCCCTGGTGGGGAGCCCCGCCGAACCCCGCGGTCCGGGCTTCTCTGCCTGCGTGCCCGGGGTGGAGTATGGGCACGCTTATGTCCAGGAGGGGATCGAGAATGCGGCCGGGCTTCCTTGGGCCTTTTCTCAACTGCGGGCTTACTCGAATCTCCCGCTTGACGCTCCCTTGCTGTCTCTTCGTCCTTCATTTTGAAGGCTTCTTCCGCTCGGGCGTATCCTTCAGCCCGAGCCAGTAAATCGATAAAATCCCTGGGGTACTTCTTCTCCAGGGAGTACAAAAGATCGTTCTTCTGAAGGCCGCCTTTCAGGACGGCCATGGCAACTGATTGGTCCAAGTTTCGGACCTCCAACGTCGCGATGTTAAAGCGGTTGACGTAGGCCCGTATGGACTCCCCTTCCCTCTGCTTGATGTTGATGAGGGACTCCGAACCCTTCCGGGAACGCCGGCTGCTGACAAAATGGGCCAC
The DNA here is from genome assembly GCF_000442705.2 of Elaeis guineensis. NCBI lineage: Eukaryota > Viridiplantae > Streptophyta > Magnoliopsida > Arecales > Arecaceae > Elaeis > Elaeis guineensis. Next base: position 34,854,914 of record NC_026004.2, on the reverse strand, counting down.
AAATTGGTGGCTCATTTGATCGAAGAAAAAGATGGTACCCGACTTCAGAGCCGAGTACCAGTTCCTCGCTGCTCCCTTCAAAGTAGACGGGAAAGCCCGGCATAGGATGGCGTCAGGAGCGCCGTGAAGCAGCATCATTGTTCGGAAGGCCTCCAGATGATCAACCAGGTCCGAAGTCCCGTCGTAGCTTTCGAACTGGGGAAGCTTGAAGTTTGGCGGGATCGGTTCCTGCATAATCATTTAGGAGAAGGGAGGGTCAGTGCAAATATCCTCACCATAAGCGGGGGGCGCGTGGCGGAGTTCTTCAATCCGTCGGTTCATCTCCTGGAGCCTCCGATCCAGGAAATCCTCTCGACTTCGAGTCTCGAGGGTCCTTTGGCAGAACGGGGGCAGGGATCTTCCAGGGGTGGAGTCGTGATCCGATTGAGGGCTCTCTACCCTCGGATTTGCCTTCCCGGGAAGGATGGAGCGGCTGGCCCAGGCGGCCCGCCCCGCCGCCGGGTTCTGACATTCCGGAGATGCCCCTTCCGGATGCGCCGACGCCTGCGGTTGCTGCTGCTGCATTGCTTGTATGGCCTCGACGAGGCCTCTGACCTGCTGTGCCAGCAAGTCAAATTGCTCCGCGCCGACCGCCACCGCCGGAGGGGGAGGAGGAGGAGGCTGAGAAACTGGAGGGGAGGCCGGAGCCTGAGATCTGGCCATGGAGACCGTAGACCGCCGGGTGGACGCCTTGCGCGGAGGCATCGAGTGTCGATCTTGCGAAGGGAGATTAGGAGTGGGTGACAGAGAGACGGTCGGAGACGGCTCCGTTGAACACTCCTTTAAGAACAAGGGTGCCGCGAAGACACACCCCTTCCTCTAGCGCCAATCCTGTTGGTGCAAAAATCTGCTTGCGCCGGAGAAGCTGGAGTCGGGGAAGCCGCGGTCGCCGTCGGGACCTGCAAGGGAAGTCTAAACCGGAGGTGGGGTTGCTCCGGCAAGACCCTCCGACGCTCAAGTCAGTTCTCTGCCTCAACAAGAATGGAGTGCTCGAACGGAGAATTTAGCAGAGTTTTGATATAAGAAATGAGCTTAGAGAATAACGTATCTGGATCCCCCTCTTTTTATAGGCTGAGGAGGTAACGGATTGATGGCGACGTCTGTAACCGTCTGGTCGTGGGCCGCCCATAGTCAGGGAGAATTTATTGCGAGGGGTACTGGAGCTGAATCGTGGCTATCACCGTAGCTCGCCACGTGGAATCAGTTGCGAGGAATGGAGCAGCGTCCGTTGTCGTGACTTGCTAGCGGGTGGGAGAATCGCCCGGTATCCATCGCAGGAGGTGGAGCAGGTTCGTGGCCGTTATTGTGGCCTGCCAGGGGGTAGTGGAGCTGTGCGGAATCTGCCACAGGAAGTGGAGCAGAGCGGTGATGGTTACTGCGGCCTGTCAGGGAATGATGGAGCTGCGCGGAATCCGCCACAGGAAGTGGAACAGGATCGTGGCCGTTATGGTGGCCTGCCAGGGGGTGCAGATACATCGGATGAAGTTCGGTAGCGGTCGGAGTCCGACCCCCGTAGGAGTTCGGACTAAATTTGTCTGCAGCCGTTGGGGCCGAGGACGGAGCCCGGCTCCCGTAGGAGTCCGGGCGGAGTCTGCTGGCGGCTGCAGTTGTTGGCGTCGAGGATGAAGCCCGGCTCCCATAAGAGTAGGGGCAAAGTCTCCCTGCAACTAAAGCTAAAGGTGAAGTCCGGCTCCCGTAGGAGTCCGGACGGGGATTACCAGCAGTCGTTGTTGAGGACGGAGCCCGGCTCCCGTAGGACTCCGGGCGGAGTCTGCTGGCGGCTGCAGTTGTTGGCGTTGAGGATGAAGCCCGGCTCCCATAAGAGTACGGGCGAAGTCTCCCTGCAATTAAAGTTAAAGGCGAAGTCTGGCTCCCGTAGGAGTCCGGACGGGGATTACCAGCAGTCGTTGTTGAGGATGGAGCCCGGCTCCCGTAGGAGTCCGGGCGGAGTCTGCTGGCGGCTGCAGTTGTTGGTGTCGAGGATGAAGCCCGGCTCCCATAAGAGTACGGGTGAAGTCTCCCTGCAATTAAAGTTAAAGGCGAAGTCCGGCTCCCGTAGGAGTCCGGACGGGGATTACCAGCAGTCGTTGTTGAGGACGGAGCCCGGCTCCTGTAGGAGTCCGGGCGGAGTCTGCTGGCGGCTGTAGTTGTTGGCGTCGAGGATGAAGCCCGGCTCCCATAAGAGTACGGGTGAAGTCTCCCTGCAATTAAAGTTAAAGGCGAAGTCCGGCTCCCGTAGGAATCCGGACGGGGATTACCAGCAGTCGTTGTTGAGGACGGAGCCCGGCTCCCGTAGGAGTCCGGGCGGAGCTGTCCTGTAGTCGATGTCGGTGGCGGGGCCCGGCTCCCGTGGGAGTCCGGGCGGGGCTGTTCTGTAGTTGATATCGGCGGTGGGGCCCGGCTCCCGTGGGAGTCCGGGCGGAGCTGTTCTGCTTGTAACTGTTGGAGTTGTTGGTGACGGAGCCCGGCTCCTGTAGGAGTCCGGGCGGAGCCGTCCTGTAGTCGATGTCGGTGGCGGGGCCCGGCTCCCGTAGGAGTACGGGTGAAGTCTCCCTGCAATTAAAGTTAAAGGCGAAGTCCGGCTCCCGTAGGAATCCGGACGGGGATTACCAGCAGTCGTTGTTGAGGACGGAGCCCGGCTCCCATAGGAGTCCGGGCGGAGCTGTCCTGTAGTCGATGTCGGCGGTGGGGCCCGGCTCCCGTGGGAGTCCGGGTGGGGCTGTTCTGTAGTTGATGTCGGCGGCGGGGCTCGGCTCCCGTGGGAGTCCGGATGGAGCTGTTCTGCTTGTAACTGTTGGAGTTGTTGGTGACGGAGCCCGGCTCCCGTAGGAGTCCGGGCGGAGCCGTCCTGTAGTTGATGTCGGCGGTGGGGCCCGGCTCCCGTAGGAGTCCGGGCGGAGCTGTTTTGTAGTTGGTGTCGGAGGTGGAGCCCGGCTCCCGTAGGAGTCCGGGCGGTGCTGTTCTGTAGTTGATTCCGCTGAGGGTTCCGGCTATGGGTATTTTATACCCAACAGAAAATATTGCCATTCATAATATTTCATAGCACATATATGAGGCATTTTTCATATCACATAATTAAGACATTTCAGTTGATGCTATTCATAAAAATCAATCCAAATGACATTCATAGAAGTTAAAAGTATATATATATGTATCCAAAATATGACTAAATACTTAAGTGTCATAATACATAAGAGTCAAGTCAAAATATATAGGTCATACAAAAGTCATGGGTAATAAAAAATATAACTTTTCATGAGTCAATCAACCAACAAATACAAAGACCATAAGTTAGATCCTAGACATAAAAGACTAACTATACCAGATCTAATAAATATCATGGCTAGAGGCATCAGAAGAGTCAGAGATATGATGAGGAGTCTCAGGATCAAAGCCACGGGCACGTCTTCGACCACGTCTACCTCAGCCATAGGTAGAAGTACCAGCACGAGCAGAAGGACGAGAAGGTCCTGGAGCTTGAGAAGATATGGACTATGCTAGAAGAGTAAGTCTGATGATATCCAATTACTCTAAAGCTCTCGACATAGACTGCATCAGGGTACCAATCTGAGTAGAGACAGCCTCACCGGAGCCTCTGATCTCTCTCCTCAAAAAATCAAAGCCACTCTGCAAAATATCTTGAAGCCTAGCCACCTCTGCAGACAGGTTAGAGACCTCCATGATGTCCTCTTACGGCTGGAGATGGGCTAAGGCTAATACCTACCTCTGCAAATCTAAAACTCTGTCCGTCAGTCTCAGAATATATCTCTCAAGCTGCTCAAATCGTGCAGACTGAGCAGAAAGCATCTGAAAGATAGTAGAGATATGAGGGATCAAGGTCTGGTCTGAAATAGCCTGAGATGTCATCGTCTGAGTAAAATCTAAGGTGACAAACTGCTGGGATAAAATGGAAGCAACACACTGAGACATCAGCTCAATCTGATCGTCTGCAAGTCTGATCTCTGAAAGATCTACTCTGCTCTCTGACTGTGTTACAGAAGCATCCCTCCTCACTGACTCTGAGGGACCAGCCTCGTGATCAGACTCGAACTGAATATCAAGAGATGCTCTGTAATCACGAGGAGGTGAAGATGGTCCCTCCTCCTCTGTTCTCTCCTTTGCTCTCTCCTCAACACCCTTCAACCAACTGCCATCAGTCTTTGAAAAATCCATGCGATGAAGTGTGTGATGGTTGATGGTGTCAAAATGTGATAATCTGGTGACTGCCTCTCCCTCAAAATAGACTTCGAACCTCCTAAAGACCAAGGTGAGTGCCATACCATAAGACAGGTGAGCCTTAGACCTATTTAGGGTCTCTCTCATGGCCTCAATCATCAGAGTAGGAAGGTTCAAGGGGTCTCAGTGATCGCATGGTATATGATGCATATATCCCTACCAGATAAGAGGTCATGCCTGCCACTCCTAGGGATAAAAAGTTTGGTCACCATGTGATGCAAAAGTCTCATCTCTACAGAAAGTATCCTTGCTTCTAATTTATTTAAATTTTTAGTAAATACTCTCCCTAAAATAACACTTAGTCCCTCTTCTTTACTTGGGAGCTCCATATGAGTATAACCTTCACAAGGCAAGTGTAAGATTTATCCCAAATGCAATGGATCAAGAACAATGTTGATACCTTTCCCTGAAGACTTTATTGTTCCATTGTAGTAACTTAAATTTAAATAGAATTCTCTAACCAAATCAACATAAGTATTTTTCTTCAACAGACAGTAAAACTTCTATCCTTGACTTTTAATTTTTGATCTAATTGAGAACCTTTCTTTTTCAAAAAACTTAAAATCTATATTTTTTTTGAGTTTTATTTTTTGATTGGAGAGAGGTACCTTGCTTGAACTAAGTGGGGACTGTGAGGAAGCTAAAGCAGGACCTGAAACTGGGGTTGGAGCAGGAGAGGGCTCAGCTGCCATTTTTTTTCTGCGCACATCCTCCTCTAACCCACGAACAGACTTTCTTCTCTGTGGTAGTTTCAATTTGGGAGCCATTTCAAATAAGAGAGACTTGCAAATGGCTTAGGAGACCTAATGAGAGGAGAGTGGAAAGAATTTTAGAGAAAAAAATAAAAATTTTGGGAAGATAGACTGTCAGTTTGGAGAAGAGGGTTTGAAGCTAGGGTAAGCTTGATCCGCCCAAATGAAGAAGAAAAAGAAGGGATTTAGTTCCTAAAAGAATGATTTGAAGGGGGAAAACATGGTGGGAAGAGGGATTTTAAGAGAATTTTTGCGGTTGAGAGAGTGGAGAGGGAGGAGATTTTTGTTCGGTGGGATGAGGAAGACGAAAGGCAAAGGGTCGGCTCCTTTACAAACAGAGATTTTTCAATAAAATAGAGTGCCCGATGGATTTTAATGAAAATTATAAGTTTATCCTAGGGTCGATCCTGTGGGTCGACTTATAGCTAGAAAAATTTAAAAAAATGATGAAAAAATTTTAAAAAAAATAAAACTTGAGAGAAGGGTGTCTATTTAAGAGATTGATCAAATGAAGGATAGTTTTGAGCTTTTAAAAAAAGAAAGATGAGAATTGAGCTCAAAATTTGGTTCAATAAATTTTTGACAAAAAGAACTTAGAATCAGAAGGATACTTAAGCTGATGGATCAAAGATTCCTAGTTCTCTCCTAATTTCACAAAATCTATCTTCACTTAAGGCCTTGGTAAAGATGTCAGTCAATTATTTTTTAGTACCAATATAATCAAGAATTATATTATTATTTTGAACATGTTCTCTTATGAAATGATGTCTAATTTCAATATATTTTGATCTAGAATGTAGAATTAAATTTTTAGTTAGATTAATAGCACTAGTGTTATCACATCTTTTGGGAGTTTTATTGAGTTTGATGCCAAAGTCTTCAAGTTGTTGCTTAATCTACAAGATTTGAGCACAGCAACTTATGACTATAATGTATTCGACCTCGACCATAGACAGTGTCATCAAATTTTGCTTCTTACTAAATCAAGAGATTAAGTTAACTCCTAAAAATTGACAAGTTCCACTAGTACTTTTTCTATCTAATCTACATCTAGCAAAGTCGGCATCTGAATATCCAATTAAGTCAATTGAAGAGATCTTAGAATACCATAATCCTAGAGTTTGTGTACCTTTTAAATATTTAAATTTTTTTTTTAACTATATTTAAATATGATTCTTTTGGATTTGATTGAAAGCGTGAATATAGACAAACACTAAACATAATATCTAGTCTACTAACAGTTAAATACAATAAAGAACCAATCATATCTCTATAAAGTTTTGAGTCTATATTTTTACCTCCTTCATCCTTGTCAAGCTTACATGATGGGCTCATAAGAGTACCAATTACTTTGGAGCCCTCCATTCCAAATCTTTTGAGTAGTTCTCTTGTGTACTTGCTTTAGGTGATGAAAATCTCTTTCTTTGTTTATTTGATTTGGAGTTCGAGAAAGAATGTAAGTTCTCCCATCATGCTCATCTCGAACTCTCCCTACATAAGCTTAACAAAATTTTGACAAAGAATTTCATTAGTAGATCCAAATTTAATGTCATCAACATATATTTGTATAATTAAGATATCATCATGATTTTTTTTAATGAAAAGGGTTGTATCTATATTTTTTCTTGAAAAACTATTATTAAGCAAGAATTTACTCAACCTTTTATACCAAGCCCTAGGTGCTTGTTTTAAACCATATAATACTTTGTTTAATTTGAAAACATGATTAGAAAAAGCATGATTTTCAAAATCGAAGGATTGTTCTACATATACTTCTTCAGCAATATAACCATTTAGAAAAGTACTTTTGACATCCATTTGGAATAACTTAAAATTCATAAAGTATGCATATGCAAGTAAAAGCCTAATTACTTCTAATCTAGCAATAGGTGCAAAGGTCTCATCAAAATCAATTTTTTCTTCTTGATTATAATCTTTTGCAACCAATCTTGCTTTATTCCTAATTACATTTTTATGTTCATCTAATTTATTCCTAGATACCCATTTTGTATCAATTACTGGATAATTTTTAGGTCTTGATACTAAAGTCCATACATTATTTCTTTCGAATTGATTAAGTTTCTCTTGCATTGTATTTATCCAATTATAATTTTTTTCAACTTCATCTATGGTTTTAGGTTCAAAATGAGAAATAAATGTAAAATGATTGTATGCATCTTTAAGTAAAGAATGAGTTCTTACTTCATGTGTAGGATCACCAATGATTGGTTCTTTGGGGTGATTATAATCATACCTCCATTCTTTGGATAAATTATTTGTACCTTGAGGTTATTCTTGTTGTTCTTCACTTTCATCCTTTTGTTTATTTTCATATTCTTCTTCATTTTGAATTGTTAAGTCTTTTAGGGTGAGCTCTTTCATCCCTTCTATAAGAGGATCTGCATCATCAATACCTTCACTCTTTCTTGAAGGAAGATCATTAGTCTCATCAAAAACAACATATATTGACTCCTCTACTACTAAAGTTCTTTTGTTGAAAACTCTAAAAGCTTTACTAGAAGAGGAGTAACCAAGAAAAATAGCTTTATCGAATTTTGTATCAAATTTTTCTAATCTCTCTTTACTATTGTTCAAAATAAAATATCGATAACCAAAAATATGAAAAAATATAATGTTTAGTTTTCTTCCTTTCCAAAGCTCATAGGATGTTTTCTTTAGAATTGATCAAATTAAAGCATGTTTTACAATGTAACATGTTGTGTTAATTACTTTCGCCCAAAAGTATCTTGGGAGGTTGCTTTCACATAGCATGGTACAGATCATTTCTTTAAGGATTCTATTTTTTCTTTCTATTACCCAATATTTGGGGTATCCTAGGTGCTGAAAAATTATGGTCAATACCTTTTTCATCATAAAATTTTTTAAAATCTTAATTTTCAAATTTGATTGCATGATCACTTCGAATATTTTAAATTAAAAATTTTTTTTCATTATTAACTTTTCGATAAAATTTTAAGAACACATGAAAAGTTTCATCTTTATGTATCAAAAAAAAAACCTATGTAAAATGAGAGAAATCATCAATAATTACAAAGCCATATCATTTTTCACCTAAACTAGTAGTTCTAGTGAGTCCAAATAAATCCATGTGCAATAATTCTAATGGCCTAGAAGTTGAAACAATGTTCTTAGATTTGAATAAGATTTTTATTTATTTATCTAGTTGGCATACATCACAAATTTTATACTTTTCAAAATTTAATTTAGGTAAATCGATAATCAATTCCTTTTTAATAAGTTTTGAAAGTGAATGCATGCTAATATGTGTAAGCCTACGGTGCCAAAGCCAACTAGTCTTATTAATTTTAGCATTCAAGGCTACTAGGCATTGCATGTTTATCTTAAAAAAATCATTCAAATCTACCATATAAATATTACCATGTCTATACCCAGCAAATTTAATACCTTCATCATTGGGACTAGTTACTATGCATAAAGAAGATTCAAAAATAACTTTGTATCTTTTGTCACAAAATTGACTAATGCTTAATAGATTACATTTCAAACCATCTACAAATAAAATATTTTTAATATACTTGGAGAGAGTGATGCCAATGTTACCTATACCGATGATCTTTCCTTTGCTATTGTCCCCAAAGGTGACCATCCCTCCATCTATTGCATCAAGTGTGTGTTGGGAATAGTGTCTCAAAGTCAATCATCAGTCTGTTGACGGTTGTTCTTATTTTTATATTTGTACATGAATTATGAATTAATAAAAATTATTTTGATATTTTTCATCATAAAATATTTCATCTTCTAATGAACTCCTATGTTGTGGTGAAGTCCTTAGGACTATTTAGACTCGACAAAAGAGGATTTATCGTTTAGTCCTTAAATCTGTTCGCGACCAAATGATACATTGTTACCAAGGATGACAATGTTTATCAAGCATAGGTCGTTGTGTGCCATATAGATTGGTTGTCCTCTTAACCAATGAGAGTGGAGACACTGGTATGGCATACAGGTGAGATGTAAGGGTACATCTGCACTGAACATGACTGACTCTAGAGCTATTTCTGCTGTCAAGATTTGCTCCGATGAAATATGGGTATAAATGTCCCTCCGACCTGAGACCACCACGGTGACTTGCAAGCAACTCACTGCACTTAGGCACTGGACTACCTGAATTTCTAATTCAGTGATGGAAGGCTGCTGGGTGTAGTCAAGTACTTGACTTATCGATGCGTGTGTCAAGATGGGATTGACCACTCTAGTTTAGGAGCTGTGTACAGCCGTGTTTCAATTTAGCAAAACCTTGGCCAGGGTAGTCCATGTGAGGAGTCACAGGACTGTTTGAGTTAAGCACGATTCGGATGATTTGATCAGGATTGACAGTTTAATCTTGAGTCATCCTAAACACAGGGGTCAAAAGGATGAATTATACAGTAACCATATTCATGTAGGTTCTGAGTGTTGTGATTGTGACTCTTCGACCTATCCGAACATCGGGTACCATTGCTAGATAGTCACTTTGATTAGTACAGGAATTGGTTCCTGTGCTATCGGCTTAGGTTCGAATCTGCGGGGTCACACACATTAGAGGTTCCTATCTGATCTGATGGCTGATATAGAATTCTACATGTTTCAGACTCAGTGATCGAGAATCAAGATTCTCTGATCATGAGTTCCACACATTATGGGTATCAGGGTCAAGAGTCCCACTGGATGATCCGCAGAGGCCAGACACACTGTATGGCTATGTCACGATGATTAGACTCTCCCGATGGTGATCAGATTGCGGCGATCTACTACCCGCACAAAGGTATTATGTTCTAAACATATTACAATAAAGTGTTTATTGTTCAAATTTGAATTTCAAATTTAAATGCATGCATGCTATATATCATATTTAGATCCTAGTGTAGGATAAATTTATATTAATTAATTAGATTAATTAATATTTTTTTACTGTAAAATCATAATTTTGAAAAAGTTTTAAAATTATCATTTTATCCCTGCACTGAATTTCTCCACAGTGTGATGAATTGAGATTCATCACCGATCATGTGTCTTGAGCATCCACTATCAAGATACCATTTTTGATTTGTTCTTTGGGATGCAAGACACACCTACATACAAAAATCAAGTTTTGACTTTAGGTATCCAAATTTTTTTGGATCCTTTTTGGTTAGTCACAATGGTTTCTTTTGGAACTCATATTTTTTTCACATCAGAATTTTCAGATTTGTTAGAGAAATATGTATAGGATTTGTGTCCTACTTTACCATATTTAAAGTAAGTAATATTTGAAAATTTATTGCTTGATGAGTTCACAAAGATATTTTTCAGAAATTTTTGTTTCTTTAAAGGGTTGTATCCAAGACCGACTTTATCATAAACGACCTTTTGATTATCAAGTATCATTTGAAGTTTATTTGAACTTAGAGTAAACTTTTCTACCATAGGTTTTAACTTAGCAATTTCATTTTTTAAGTTCAAATTTTTTTGTGTCAAGATCAATTTTTTATTTGAAATAATCCTATTTTTTTAGAAAGATTGATTCTTTGATTTCAATTATTTATTCTTTATCCCTAACTTCTTTAGATCATCAACTAGATCATAAAATACTTCTTGAAGTTCTTCAAAAGTAAAGTCATTAGGAGTTTCAGTATTTACCTCATTTTCATGTGCCATAAGACACAAGATGGCTTGTTCATGTGAATCTTCTTCTTCGGAGCTTGACTCATCACTATCACTCCATGTAGCTACCATAGTCTTTTTCTTATACTTCTTGGGCCCCTTTTTAAGTTATGGACATTCGGATCTAAAGTGCCCCGACTTCTTACATTCATAACAAATAAGGGGCTGCTCCTTATCCTTCTTCTTGCTATGCTCCCTTTTTGTAGGTGGCCTCTTTCTCATCCCTTGTTTTTTTTTTCTTCATAAATTTTTTAAATTTTCTAGTGATGAGGGCTATTTTTTCATCTTGCTCTTCATTTTCTGTTTCATCAGATTTTTCATCAAATTGAGCAGTGGATTTGAGGGCGATTGTCCTCTTCTTCTTGATATCTTCTTCTTGATGTTGTTTCATGCTTAGCTCATATGTCATTAGCGATCCTAGAAGCTTCTCCAAGGATAAAATATTCAGATCTTTGGCTTTTTGGATTGCGGTCACTTTGGCCTCCTAAGTCCTTGATAAAGACCTAAGAATCTTTCTCACAAGATCGCTGTTAGAATAAGACTTACCAAGACTTTTTAGACCATTAATAATAACCATAAAATGAGTAAATATTTTAGTTATTGATTCATCATGCTCCATTTTAAAGAGTTTATATTTGTGCACAAGCATGTTAATTTTTGATTCCTTAACTTGATTAGTGCCTTCATGTGTTACTTCTAACCTATCCCATATTTTCTTAGCCGACATGCATATTGAAATATGATTAAATTCATTAGCATCTAAAGCACAATATAAAATATTCATGGCTTTAGTATTGAGTTGAGTCATTTTCTTGTCAACCTCATCTTATTCTTTTTCAGATTTGGTTGATTCTACATCATCAATTATCTTAGTAGGTATGTGTGGTCCATTAACTATGATACTTCACATATCATAGTCAAATGCTTGAATAAAAATTTTCATCCAAACTTTTCAATAGGTGTAGTTTGACCCATTAAAAAGTGAAGATCGGTTTGTAGACTGCCCCTCGACTAGTGAAGCACCAACTTGAGTTGTCATAGATCTTTAGCTCTTTGATGGTTAAATCAAAGTAGGGCTAGAGCACCGAGCTCTGATACCACTTGTTGTCCAGTTATGCAACCCAAGAGAGGGGGATGAATTGGATTTTTAAAATTTTAAAGTTAATTTAGAACCACAAGGATAAAGTAATAATAAGCAAGTTATATGTAGTAAGTGATTTAAGCAAGGTATAGAAATAAGTGTTGGAAAATGTGTCCCAAAAACTAATTGTCAGCCTATTGATAGTTGAGCAATCTTGTATGGTAATTGATTTATTAATAAATAAAATATATTTGACATTTTTATCATAAGCATTCATCTTCTAATGAACTCCGTTGTTATGATGAAGTCCTTAGGACTATTTAGATTCGATAAAGAGAGGATTTATCAATTAGTCCTTAAAATAGTTCACGATCAAATGATAGGCTGTTAATAAGGATGACAGCTTCTATCGAGCATAGGTCGCTATAGGCCATATAAGTTGGTTGTCCTCTTAACCAAAGAGTGTGGAGATACTGGTATGGCATACAGATGAGATGTAAGGGTACATCGTCATGGAACGTGATCAACTCCAAAGCATTCTACTGTTGAGAATGTCTCTGATGGGATATAGATATAAGTGTCCCTTAAACCTGAGATCACCTCAGTGACTTGCAAGCAACTCACTGTGATTTGGTACTGGACTAATTGAATTTCTAATTTAGTGATGGAAGACTTTTGGGCATAGTCAAGTACTTGCAAAGTCAGAGTATGATTGAGATGGGATTGACCACTCCAAGAGTTGGAGAAGAATGAGTCGCTGTATTTCAATTTAGCAAAACCTTGGCCAGGGAAATCCATCAGATGGATTTGATATTTTGAAATACAATGTGGACAACCTGATCAGAGTTGATAGTTGAACTCTGAGGTGTCCTATGATCATTTTTGTCAAGGGGATGAATTATATGAAAACTATATCCACATGGGTTCTAAGGATGTTGTTCTACACATTTGACCTATCCGGTCGTCGGGTATCATTGCTAGATGGTTACTTCGATTGGTATAAAAATTTATTTTTATACTACTGACTTAGATTTGGACCTATGAGATCACACACATTAGAGTTTATGATCCATTCGGATTTTTGATCAATGATTAAGAATCATTCTAGGGTTAAATGATCAATACGATTGACATTTAACCTAGTGCAAGTGTTGCAGGAGGATCGATTAGTAATTTGATTGCTAATTGACTTAATTTGATTAAACCAATAGATTGAGATTAAGTTTAATTGAATATAATTTAATTAGATTTGGTTTGGATTTGATTGGATCAAGTCCAATTGGTTTATTGGATAAGCCAAGTGCAAGAAAAAAACTAGTCCTAGTTCAATTAGGACTTGGATCAACCTAATTTTTAATTTGATTAGAAAATTAAATCAGATTTAAATCTAATTTAATCTAATTAAATTAGATTTTTAATTAAATTAAAACTTATTTTAATTGGGTTGATCTAATTTTGGTTTGAGAAACCAAATTAAAACGAGTCATAAGATAGAATCCTAGTAAGACTAGGATTCCACCTTGTGCCACATAAGCCCCCCCCCCACGTCCTCTCTCTTATTCCATGCCAATTTCTTCTTATTTTGTGTGACAAAAGCCCTCTCCCAGGTCTTTCCTACATCCAAAAGGTTTTCTCTCTTCTTTCATACATGGAAAGTGGTTGTGGATCAAATCAAAGTAGGAATAAGTTTGGATTTCAAATTCTATAAGATAGAGTTTTAGAAATCTAAAATTATTTTTTTTTTGCATCGAATTTACTCAGATTTTTTTTGAGATTTTTGGAGCTTTTAGGGCACACATTGTGTACCCTTTTCTGGTGGTCCATGTATGAAAATAAAAAGGAGGCACCCAAGAGTTGGGTGCCCCTTATCTTGCCATGTTTGGATAAGCCTTGACTAGGTATTTGACCTAGACAAGGACTCCATCATATCTCTCTTTATAAAATGAGTTTCTTCATAAAATTTTTGATGAACATAGAGATTTGAGAGACCTTTGGGGCATCCAGAAATTAGAGAGAAAGACCTTTGGGTCGTGGATATATAATAGATACAAGACAGGGTGTCTAGAAGAGAGTAAAGAGAAGAAGAAGAGGGTCTTCTTCTAGGGTTGTTAGTTTCATCTCTTTCCTTCCTCCATCTTAAGTTTCTAAGAGTGTCTCAGATCTAAAACTCCTCCTCCTACTTTTCATCTTTGGAAGAATCTAAATCAAGAAGAAAGAGGCACCTGATCAACAATCGAAGAAGGATCAGTGCAGTACTAGCATACTGTGCTGATTTCTTGAAGTAGAACTTCTGATCGAGATTTGTGGGCTCGTGTAGGTAACTCCTAGAGGTCGAACATGTGTACGGTTTGCAACATCATCCTTAAGCCCGAATCAGTAAGGTTAGAATGTCTAACTTGCAAGGTAATAGATCTGATCTATTGTTTAATACATACATTAGATGTAGTATAGAAACATGTTGATATGATCAACATGTAGTTTATGCTTTATATATATTTTAATTTTTGATTTAATACTATATAATAATTATGTAATAGAATCTTAGATCTAGAAATTTTTTAGTTTTAAAAAATAAATTTTGATTTATTTTAGTCTTCCGCTGCCTGATCTTGAAAAAGTTTCAAAATCTAACCCTGAAACCCTAGATCTGGTTCCTTCAATTGGTATCAGAGCTAAGTTATTTATTACATAATTATTTATACATGCTTAGATTATCTCTTAGATTAAATCTAATTTATAATCTGATTATTAAATATAAAATTAAAATTTTAGATCAATCACGAACTGCAAGGTTGTCCTGCTGTAAAGTTTACCCCTTACAGTGCAAAGGTTGTCCTAGTTCGTGTAGATCTATCTTTAATCATAAATTTATTAGATATAATCTAGATTAAATTTATGATTTATTAGATTTAAAAAGTATTTAAATCTAAAATAAAATCTTTTTGTTAATAATTTTTGTGCAAAGAAATTATTTAAAGTTGAAATTGTTTCCATTACATGAACCTGTTTAGATTAGATCTAAAGTAGTTTCATGTTAATTTTATTTGCATCTTGATTATGAATCAAACATGCAATATGATTGGTAGAACTATATTGTAAAATTTTTTTACAAACATGAAAATTATTTTCGAAAAGCCGAACCCAACCCTCAGTCCAAAACTTAATTAAGAATTAAGAAGTTGTTTGATTAGGTTCTAGGATTGTGAATTGAAGAACCTAAGACACAAACCATAACATATTGGGTTAATGGGTTAGTGGGAATTAGGTCCATTAATTGGGTTAGACCTATGGTTAGATTAAAGATGGACTTAATTAGAGAATTGACTAAATCTAATCAATTGTTGTCTTAGATTAGGTCAAGGATTCTCTAGATCAATTATAATAGTGGTAGTTGGTCAAGTCCATGTCTTTAACGAGAACCAAATAAACTTGATTCTTGACTAAGCGGTCTAGCATGAATTGTTAGGTTGATCTAATCAAAACTAATTAAACCAGTTGGTGTCTAAGGTAAACTAAACTGGTAGTTTTTAATTGAGAGCCCACTTATCTGACCATTTTTTATTGTGTCTAAAACAAGCTTTGGCCGACCCTCCCACTGATCGAACTTACCTGACCTCTTGGTGAAATTATATTTTGATCAGATCACTTGACTATTCGAGCTGACCCATGTCAGCTAGGTAAATCAGTGTGATGGATTTAGGTGCTCCTACACCAGCCCTTTTAATGGTCTCCCTTAAGCTGACTTGGTGAAGCCAGTGGGAGGATCATGATAAGCTGGTTCATCTGATCTCATCCTCTAAATTATTTAAATCTTCTAAAATTATTAGATCCTTAAAATGATAAAGTTATGGAGATTACTGAGTCATAGCCTCCGATTAAGGTGTTTGATAATGAATCCATTAACTCAATAATCATTGTAGACCCAAAGGCCTAGTGCTTGTTAACTAATGGAATTATCACTCATCATATGACGACTTGGAAGTGTCTCTCTAATGGTGGTTAGGTGAGCCAATCAAAGTTAAGCTTAATCGTTCATTGGTCAGATGCACCAAGTATGGTCATGTTAATGGTTGGACCTAATTGGATTCTTATAGTGCAGGCCAAAGCCTACTGATTAGGTTTCTGGGGCAAAATTAAAATTACTAGAAATTATTTAGAGAAACAATTGGTTATGAACCTACCCTTAGATGTGCATGGATTGGCCAACCAAAGTTGGGCTTGTGTTCAGTCTAAGTAGATTCTAGTACCCACTAAGGAATTAGGGTAATTCTTCGAATTGGAGGTAGAGGCTACCAATTTGAATAAAATAGTGGAAGAAACTTTTTGATTAAAGTCCAAATCTTTAGGTTTAATGAATCAATTACTAATTAAGTTATGATTTTTTTTTGTGCAGATATGGCCACTTTCCTATCGCTTTGATCATTATTGGACAATGATAAGTTGGTGGGACCCAACTTCGGTAGCTGGTATCGAAAGTTGAAGATAGTCTTGGAGCATGAACGGATCCTATATGTGATAATGGATCCTGCACGTGAGGAGCCAGCTGCCAATGCACATGGAACAGTCAAAGACACTTACCAGAAGTGGTTCAGTGACCGGACCACGGTGCACTGTATCATACTGGCTGCCATGAGCGACAAGTTCAGTCACAGATTCGAGACGGCTCAGCCAAAGGACATGCTTCAAGTATTGGAGGATAACTTTGGCACACCCGATGACGTGGAGAGGCACAAGACTAGTTGTGCCATCTTCAACGCCAAAATGTGGGATGGTGCCTCTATCACTGATCATGTATTGTACATGATCGAGTTGATGGAACGATTGAGCAAGCTCGGCTTTTCCTTGCATGAGCAGCTTGAAAAAGCTGCAATACTAAACTTGCTGCCCAAGTCTTATCTCCCATTTCTCACTCATTATAGAATAATAAACAGGTCATATAAATAGTGTGTCAGATTAGATAGTGTGTCAGATATCTACTTATGGCACTGTAGGCTAAGTCATATAAATAAGTACAGAATAAACAGGTTGACTCAAGAGGGAATCCTCGAAGTTAGTGATTGTGAATCACTTCCAACCTGTGGTCCTATCTTCTTGATAAAATGACCAAGTCATCTTTTACTAAAAAAGGTGAGAGAGCTACTGAGCTCTTGGGCCTAGTACATACTAATGTATGCGGGCTCATGAGCACAAGTACTAGAGGTGGATATTTCTACTTCATAACTTTCATGGATAATCTATCCAGATATGGATGTATCTATTTGATGAAACATAAGTTGGATTCATTTGAAATGTTCAAACAATTTCAAAGTGAAGTAGAAAAACAAACTGGGAAGAGTATTAAAACTCTTCGATCTGATCGAGGAGGAGAATATCTTTCTAGTGAGTTTCTCACATATCTAGGAGAGAATGGGATTCTCTCCCAATGGACTCCTCCAGAAATACCACAGCATAATGGTGTGTCTGAAAGGAGAAATTAGACTCTGTTAGACATGGTCCGATTCATGATGGGTTTTGTCAGCTTGTCGATATTCTTCTGGGGATATGCACTCGAATCGACCTGTTATCTGTTAAATAGAGTTTCAAGTAAGTCTGTAATTAAGACTCCATATGAGATATGGACAGGGTGTAAGTCAGCACTTTCACACCTTAGGATCTGGGGGTGCCCGATCTATGTCAAACGATTAGTCACAGACAAACTTGGATCTAGGTCTGACAAATGCACATTCATCAAGTACCCCAAAGAGACCAAAGGATATTTTTTCTACCATACTGATGAACAAAAGATGTTCGTCAGCCTTAAGGCAATCTTTTTAGAAAAGAAGTTCCTTGGTGAAGGAACCATTGCCTCTAAGGTTGAACTTGATGAAGTTCAACAGGTAGAAAGACCGACACCAATAGTTGAACCTGAGTTGGATTTGATTAGATCATATTCGGAGCTCAATATACCTGCACAATTAAGGTGATCCGATAAAGTACCGTATCAGTCGGACAGATACTATGATTTTTTGATCTGGGATGGTGATCCCATCGAACTCGATGAAAATGATAAGGATCCGATCACCTATGGATGCAATACAGAGACCTGATTCTGAGAAATGGTTTGAAGCAATGAAATCCGAAATGGAGTCCATGAAGGTGAACGATGTATGGACATTGGTTGACCCACCTGAAGGGGTTAAACCCATTAGGTGTAAATAGGTGTTCAAAAGGAAAAGGGGCGCAGACGGAAAGGTGGAGACCTATAAAGCCCGTCTGGTTGCCAAGGGATATCGTCAATGTTATGGTATTGACTATGATGAGATATTTTTCTCTGTGGCAATGCTCAAATCCATTCGGATAATGCTTGCAATAGCTGCCCATCTAGATTATGAGATCTAGCAAATAGATGTAAAGACAGCTTTTCTGAATGGAGAGCTGACCGAAGAGGTGTATATGATACAACCTGAGGGGTTTACATTCACAGATGAGTCCAAGGTGTGCAAGCTTCAGAAATCCATTTATGGATTGAAGCAAGCTTCTCGAAGTTGGAACATACATTTTGATAAGGTGATCAAAACGTATGGCTTCATTAAGAATGGAGAAGAGCCCTGCATCTATAAATGGACAAATGGTCCAGTTGTGGTATTCCTTGTCTTGTACGTGGATGACATTCTCTTAATCGAGAATGACATCCCCACACTACAGGGAATAAAAGTTTGGTTGTCATCGCAGTTCTCCATGAAGGACTTGAGTGAAGCATCCTACATCCTAGGGATGAAGATCTATAGGGATAGATCTAAAAAGATACTTGAGTTATCCCAGTCTACGTACATAGACATTGTGCTGAAGAGGTTCAGCATGGAAAATTTCAAGAAGAGCTATCTATTGATAGGCCATGGAATTTCTCTCTCTAAGAAGGATTGTCTGACAACTCCTGAAGAGAGAGAGCGTATGAGTAGAGTCCCATATGCTTCGACCGTGGGATCTATCATGTACGCCATGACATGTACAAGACCAGATGTGGCATACTCACTAGGAGTAGTGAGTAGATACCAATCTGATCTTGGAGAAAATCACTGAAAAGTAGTTAAAGCCATCCTTAAGTATTTAAAAAATACTAAGGACCAATGGTTGGTTTATGATGAGTCAGATCTGACACTTATGGGGTTCACAGAATCCAGCTTTCAATTTGACCATAATGATAGTAGAAGCATGTCGGGTTATATCTTTACTCTGAATGCTAGAGCTATCTGCTGGAAGAGTTTCAAGCAGCATACTGTGACAGACTCTATTTGTGAGGCAAAGTACATCGCAGCATCGGATGCCGTGAAGAAAGCTGTGTGGCTGAGAAAATTCATCACCGAGCTCAGAGTAGCACCCTCCCTCGATGGTTCGGTCCTGCTCTACTGTGACAGTACTGGTGCCATAGCTCAGGCGAAGGAACCCAAAGCACACCAGCAGACGAAGCACATTTTGTGCCGCTTCCACCTGATCCGGGAGATCGTGGATCGAGGTGACGTCGACCTTCAGAAGATCGATGGAAAAGAGAACCTGATCGAGCCCTTCACTAAAGTCCTGACGATAAAGGAGTTTGACAACCACAAGTCGAAGATGGATATTAGATACTATGCCGAGTGGCTTTAGGACAAGTAGGAGTTATTGAGAAATGTATCCTAAAAACCAATCGTCAGCCTGTTGACGATTGAACAATCTTGTATGGTAATTGATTTGTTAATAAATAAAATATATTTGGTATTTTCATCATAAGCATTCATCTTCTAATGAACTTCGTTGTTATGATGAAGTCCTTAGGACTATTTAGATTCGATAAAGAGAGGATTTATCGATTAGTCCTTAAAACTGTTCACGATCAAATGATAGGCTGTTAATAAAGACGACAGCTTTTATCGAGCATAGGTCACTGTAGGCCATATGGGTTGGTTGTCTTCTTAACCAAGGAGTGTGGAGACACTGGTATGGCATACAGATTAGATGTAAGGGTACATCATCATTGAACGTGACCAACTCCAGAGCATTCTGCAATCGAGAATGTCTCTGATGGGATATTGGTATAAGTGTCCTTTAGACCTGAGATCATCTCAGTGACTTGCAAACAACTCACTGTGCTTTGGTACTGGACTAACTAAATTTTTAATTCAGTGACGAAAGGCTTTTATGTAGGAATCAGATCTAGGGTTTCAGGATTAGATCTTGAAACTTTTTCAAGATCAGACTGCGGAAGACTAAAATAAATTAAAATTTATTTTTTAAAATTAGAGAATTCCTATATCTAAGATTCTATTATATGATTATTACATAATATTAAATTAAAAATTAAAATATATAGAGCATGAACTACATGTTGATCATATCAACATGTTTCTATACTACATCTAATGTATGTATTAAATAATAGATCAGATCTATTACCTTGCAAGTTAGACATTCTAACCTTACTGATCTAGGCTTGAGGATAATGTTGCAAACCACACATGCATCCGATCTCTAGGAGTCATCCACACGAGCTCATGAATCTCGATCAGAAGTCCTACTTCAGGAAATCAGCACAGTATGCTAGTACTGCGCTGATCCTTCTTCGATGGTTGATCAGGTGCCTCTTTCTTCTTGATTTAGGCTTTTCCAAAGATGAAAAGTAGGAGGAGGAGTTTTAGATCTAAGACGCTCTTAGAAAACTCAAGATGGAGGAAGGAAAGAGATGAAACTAACAATCCTAGAAGAAGACCCTCTTCTTCTTCTCTTTACTCTCTCCTAGACACCCTATCTTATGTCTATTATATCTCCATGACCCAAAGGTCTTTCTCTCTGATTTTTGGATTCCCCAAAGCACTCTCAAATCTCTATGTTCTCCAAAAATTTCATAAAGAACCTCATTTTATAGAGAGAGATATGATAGAGTTCTTGTCTAGGTCAAATACCTAGTCAAGGCTTATCCAAACATGGCAAGATAAGGGGCGCCCAACTCTTGGGTGCCTCCTCTTTATTTTTATGCATGGACCACCAGCAAAGAGTGCATAATATGTGCCCTAAAAGTCATAAAAATCTCAAAAAAAAATCTGGATAAATTCGATGCAAAAAAGAAAGAGTTTTGGATTTCTAAAACTCTATCTCATAGAATTTGAAATCTAAAATTATTCCTACTTTGATTTGATCCACAACGACTTTCCATGTATGAAAGAAGAGAGGAAACCTTTTGGATGTGGGAAAGACCTGAGAGAGGGTTTTTGTCACACAAAATAAGAGGGGATTGGGGTGGAATAAGAGAGAGGGCGTAGGGGGGCTTATGTGATGCAAGGTAGAATCCTAGTCTTACTAGGATTCTATCTTATGACTTGTTTTAATTTGGTTTCTCAAACCAAATCAAACCAAAATTAGATCAACTCAATTAAAATAGATCTTAACCCAATTAACAATCTAATTTAATCAGATTAAATTAGATTTAAATCTGATTTAATTTTTTAATCAAATTAGAAATTAGGTTGACTCAAGTCCTAATTGAACTAGGACTAGTTTTTTTCTTGCACTTGGCTTATCCAATAAACCAATTAGACTTAATCCAATCAAGCCCAAACCAAATCTAATTAAAACATATTTAATTAGACTTAATCTCAATCTATTAGCTTAATCAAATTAAGCCAATTAACAATCAAATTGCTAATCGATCCTCCTGCAACACTTGCACTAGGTTAAATGTCAATCGTATTGATCATTTAACCCTAAAATGATTCTTAATCATTGATCAACCATCCGATCGGATCATGAACTCTAACGTGTGTGACCTCATAGGTTTGAACCTAAGTCGGTAGCACAGGAATAAATTTTTATACCAATCGAAGTGACCATCTAGCAATGGTATCTGATGATTGGATAGGTCAAATATGTAGAACAATATCCTTAGAACCCATGCGGATATAGTTTCCATATAATTCATCCCCTTGATCAAAATGATCATAAGACACCTCAGAGTTCAACTGTCAACTCTAATCAGGTTGTCCATATTATATTTTAAAATATCAAATCCATCTGATGGATTATCCTGGCCAAGGTTTTGCTAAATTGAAATACAGTGACTCATTCTTCTCCAACTCTTGGAGTGGTCAATCTTGAAGGGGGAAATCGCTTTTCCTCGTAGGATCTTCCAGATTTCATCAAATCTGGAATGGAATAATTTTTAAAAAAAATTATCCTACATATTTCAAATCTAATTCTCTAGATCTAATTTTATTATCTGATATTTAAAATCTAAAATTAAATCTAAAACTATGATGAAAGAAGAAGTACCTCAAGGGTAATCTGATTACCCTGTAGATGATCTCTGCACAGCCTGAGGTTCTGATGTAGCCACGTAAGCATCTAGCCTCTACCGGTATCTACTCAGGCAAGATCTAGAATGCCTTCTCCTCACAAATCTATGCTCCAAAAGTCAGATCTTTATCTGATTTGAAAGTGCTTCAGAACTTCTTCTGAAGTTGGAGCAGCAGCCTGTCGAAGATGTCCTGCAGCCTTCTGTTCCAGGCATCACCACGCCTTGGATCTTTGCCAGATGGACATCCAAATCTTTGGACATGAAGAGGGAAGGAAGGAGAGCAGAAAGGATATGGAGAAGATGGGAGGGGGTGGCAGCTATTGGGTTTTGTGCATAAAATAATTTCTTCCTCGAAACCCTAGGCACAGCAGGGTTTATATAGACCCTGTATGCTGCGCAGTGTCACATCATTCAACCAATCAAAAAATTTCAATAAATTCTAGAAAAATTTTGATTGATGGAGTGATGTCATCTAATCATATCAAATAAGAATCCCACCCTCTCTCCTAAGTTGGCATCAACATTGGATAAGCTCAATCAAGGTGGCGCCAAAGAGTCTATGTTTATTAGGACTCTTTGGTTCTTATCCATTTGGGGCGCCCACTTTAATCCAATTGGGCTCATGCCATAATCTGATTATGGCATCCAATTCAATTGGGTTTTGACATGTGGACACTCCACAAAAATCCTCCAATGAGCCCTCTTCATTTTAAGATCCATATATCAACTTTTGACAGATGTCCTAAAATAAAATTGGCAGGTGCTAGGAATTAGCAGGAGCTGTCTTAAATTCATCTCATGAATTAAGACAAGCCTTTTCTGAGTTGGACAAGCTTCATTTAGACTAAAAAAAACCTTTTCAAGGTTCTCTAGATGAGTCAAATCATATTTGGCTCAATAGAGATAGAAAAGATTACACGAGGAGAAAGTTAGGCTCAATCGTGTGCTAGCATGATTTCCTTGAACCTAATTGGATCTAATCCAAATCAATTGGGTTAGCCCAATTGATGACATCCAGATCCTAACCCTTATTTGTATGACCCAGTTAGGTTCAATTCTGTATGGTAATGAGACATGTCGTGATCTCATCATCGACATCATCGAAACTCCTTTCGATGGACCAGAACTCTTCTGATTCAGACAATTAGAATGATCGATCATCAATATCATTCTAATTGCTCTCAAAATCCACCAGTGACACCTAGCAGTATGTGGTGGCAACCCATCAGAACTGAAGATGAATCTCTCAGTGCAGTTACCTGTATGATTGAGTTCCTCTATCATGAGTCCCGACTGAATTAGGATTAAGGTGAACTCGTCAAACCCAACATCAGTCATATGAGTTAATCGATCGATCTGAGTCTGATGTGAAACTTTAATGGAAAACTCTTTTCTATTATTTCACTCTGCCATGGCCATGGGCTTAAGGACTCGATCTTTCAATTATCATAGGACTACTCCTCTCATCTATCGAGGTTGATAGATCCCATCTTGGTGCGACCTAGTTCCTACAATGAATATACTACAGCCAACATACACCTCAGGGTTCCAAATGGCTAGGAGATCGAGTTATGGTGTAGTCAAACTATAACACACTCAAGGTGAACTATCGATGCACCTCAAGTCAAAAAACTAGACACACAACTGCAGCATCGAGCTAGTCATCGATGAGAAGGTATTCTTCCTTATGACTGCTTGATATGGTCACACTCAGTACTCTCATTTTCAATGAATACCTGTACTTTCACTCCAGTGTCTCCACACCGTAGACTCAAGACACATCTACCCTAAGAAAGCGATCATACACCAACCTTACGAATCGATCACCATCCTCGTGATGATCTTATGGTCAGAAGCTGTTTATGAGTTAGTTATGTAAATTCATGCCTTAAATTTTCAACTCTTGAAAATATGAATTTACATTCCCACTAACTCAAAGGATGTATCACAGACATAATGTACACAATGTGATAGAAGAATAACCCTTTTCATTTATTTATAGTCAAAATTATAAATTTATCCTTAGATTTGTACAGAAATGTGTCAGTCGATCTGGCATCTAGGGCACACATCTAACAAACTCCCACTTGACCTAATGCCAATTGGCTATATATCTAAGTCCCATCTTCTCAAGGTGGGCTTCGATCTTCTGTTGGCCCAATGGCTTAGTCAGCGGGTCTGCCACATCTTCTTGGAGAGATGAATGCCATGTCTAAAAGGTAATAAACCTCTTTTGAAGTTTTCCATGCTAAACCTTTTTAGCACCTCCTCTATGTACATCTTCTGTGAAAGTCCGAGTATCTTATTTGGTCTATCTCTATAGACCTTAATACCCAGTATAAAGGATGCCTCTCCTAGATCTTTCATAGAGAACTCCTTAAACAACCATACTTTGACTGAGGTCAATATGAGAATGTCATTTCCAATTAGGAGGATGTCATCTACGTACAATATGAGGAAGATAACTGCGCTCCCACTGACCTTTTTGAACACACATGGTTCTTCCTCATTCTTGATGAAACTAAACGTTTTGATCGCATCATTAAAATGAGTATTCCAACTCCGAGATGCTTGCTTAAGTCCATAAATGGACCTTTGCAGCTTGCAGATCTTGTGATCATCATCACTGGATGTGAAATCAAGCGGCTATTCCATATAGATATCTTTCTCAAGATGTCCATTTAAGAATGCCGCTTTCACATCCATCTGCCATATTTCATAATCAAAATAGGCTGCAACAGCAAGCAATGTGCGGATGGATTTTAGCATGTCTACGGGCGAAAAGGTATCCTGATAATCAATGCTTTCGCGTTGACTATAACCTTTCGCTACGAGCCTAGCCTTGAATATCTCCACATTCCCATCTGCACCTATCTTTCTCTTGAAGATTCATTTACACCCAATAGGTACAATACCTTTAGGTAGATCTACCAAGGTCCAGACTTAGTTTGGGTGCATCGAGTTAATTTCTGATCTCATTGCCTCTAACCATTTCTCAGAGTCGATATCTGATATCACCTCGTTATAGGTCTTGAGATCATCACCATGAGCCCCATTTTCCATGAGGAATATTTTCTCTACTTTCTCTTGTATGGTACCTAAGTACCTTTCAAGAGGATGAAAAACCCTAGTCGATCTACGAGGTGGAAGAGGTTGTATTGGGACTGGTTCTGATTGATTAGGTTCCTTAGGTTCTTGAGCTCGTTGCTCTTGGGAGACATTCTTCTTAAGCTTAACTATTCTTTCGATGCCACCATCTTGAATAAACTATTTTTCAAGAAAAATAGCATTTTGACTTACAATCACATTGTGATCTTCTGAAATATAGAAATAGTATCCTAATGACTCTTTAGGATATCCTATGAATCGAGCTCTAAAAGATTTAAACTCTA
Organism: Elaeis guineensis; assembly: GCF_000442705.2. Taxonomy (NCBI): domain Eukaryota; kingdom Viridiplantae; phylum Streptophyta; class Magnoliopsida; order Arecales; family Arecaceae; genus Elaeis; species Elaeis guineensis. The sequence continues at coordinate 34,829,447 of NC_026004.2, read as the reverse complement.
ACTTGTCCGCCTGCTGTCACTTGACATGAGCTGGATAACCTCAAATTCTGAGATGATTCAGACTTGGCTTCTTACCATGCCATATCTCATATGGTGTGGTAGGAACGATTTTAGAGGGAACCCTATTCAATACATAAATTGCTATCATGAGACAATATCCCCAAAGAAATTCAGGGAGGTCCGTGAAGCTCATCATGGAACGGACCATATCTAATAGGGTCCGATTTCTCCGTTCTAAAATCCTGTTGAGTTGAGGCGTTCTAGGTGAAGTCTATTGAGAGACTATGCCATTGTCCTTAAGATAGTCTAGAAACTCCCGACTAAGGTATTCACCTCCTCGATCTGATCGAAAAAACTTAATAGGCTTTCCTGTTTATTTTTCTACCTCATGTCTGAATTCTTTGAACCATTCAAAAGCTTCAGACTTGAGTTTCATTAGAAACATATATCCGTACCTAGACATATCATCGGTAAAGGTAATGAAGTAGATGTAGTTGCCTCTAGCCGGCACATCAAATGGGCCGCACACATCCGTATGTACTAGGGCAAGTAGGTCTGTGGCCCTTTCTCCATGTCCCACAAAAAGAAGCTTGGTCATTTTGCCTTGAAGGCATGATTCACAAACTGGATATGACTCGAAAGTCAACGGACTCAATAGCCCGAATTTCTCCAATTTGTTAACCCTGTCTTCTGCTATATGACCTAGCCTTAGGTGTCATAGATACTTATCATTTAGACTATCTCTAGGCTTTTTAATTCTTATGGCATTCACATTTTGCTCAATATTAAATACAGATACATCAATATATAGTTGATAGAGACCGTTAATAAGAAAACCATCTGTAACTTTATTATTTTTATAAAAAATATTATAATGGTCCTTATGAAAGCTAATCACATAGCCTTCTTGTGCTAAACATGAAACAGAAATTAAATTCCTGCTTGCTGCAGGCACATAATAACAGTCTCTGAAAACTAAATCTAATCCTAACAGTAATCGCAGAGGGTAGATTTTTACGGCCACAGTAGCAACTCTCGCTCCATTCCTGACGCGTAGGATCATCTCTGTTGGGAATAGTGTCCCCAAGCCAATCAACAGTCTGTTGATGGTTGTGCTCATTTTTGTATTTGTACATGAATTATGAATTAATAAAAATTATTTTGGTATTTTTCATCATAAAATATTTCATCTTCTAATGAACTCCTATGTTGTGGTGAAGTCCTTAGGACTATTTAGACTCGACAAAGGAGGATTTGTTGTTTAGTCCTTAAATCTGTTCACGACCAAATGATACGTTGTTATCAAGGATGACAATGTTTATTAAGCATAGGTCGTTGTGTGCCATATAGGTTGGTTGTCCTCTTAACCAATGAGTGTGGAGATACTGGTATGGCATACAAGTGAGATGTAAGGGTACATCTGCACTGAACGTGACCGACTCCAGAGCTATTTCTGCTGTCAAGATTTGCTCCGATGGAATATGAGTATAAATATCCCTCCGACCTGAGACCGCCATGGTGACTTGCAAGCAACTCACTGTACTAAAGCACTGGACTACCTGAATTTTTAATTCAATAATAGAAGGCTGCTGGGTGTAGTCAAGTACTTGACTTATCGGTGCGTGTGTCAAGATGAGATTGACCACTCCAGTTTAGGAGCTGTGTACAGTCGTGTTTCAATTTAGTAAAACCTTGGCCAGGGTAGTCCTTGTGAGGAGTCACAGGACTGTTTGAGTTGAGCACGATTCGGATGATCTGATCAGGATTGATAGTTTAACCCTGAGTCGTCCTAAACATAGGGGTCAAAAGGATGAATTATACAGTAACCATATTCATGTAGGTTCTGAGTATTGTGATTGTGACTCTTCGACCTATCCGGATGTCGGGTACCATTGCTAGATGGTCACTTCGATTAGTACAGGAATTGGTTCCTGTGCTACCGGCTTAGGTTCGAACCTGTGGGGTCACACACATTAGAGGTTCCTATCTGATCTGATGGCTGATGTAGAATTCTACATGTTTGGAACTCAATGAACAAGAATCAGGATTCTCTGATGATGAGTTCCACACATTATGGGTATCGAGATCAAGAGTCCCACTGGTTGGGACTTTTCGATCAGGGCTACATATCGATGAATTCTAATACCTGATTGCCCATCAGATTTGGACTCAGTATTTATGAGAGGTTTAATTAGTAATTTGATTGCTAATTAACTCAATTTGATTGAGTAATTATTTTTGGATCAAGTCCAATAGAATTGGATTCAGTTGGGTTAGATCCGATTAGGTTAAGAGTTGACCTAATCGTCGAGATGGTTTGGTCCCTGATTTGATCAGAGGTTGGGCTTAATCAATTTTTAATTTGATTAAGATTTTATTGAGCCTAATTAAGCCTAATTTAGTTGGATTTAAATTAGTTTAATTGGACCTAACTTATTTGGTTCAATTAGGTTGGTTTAAATAATTAAACCACCTTGACCCAATCTCCATGCGCCACCTCACTTCCATTGCACCCATTTGAATTCATGAGAAGGAACTTCTCATGAATTATTTTCTCATGCCAAGCCCTCTCCACACCCCACTTTAATGTGCCAAATGAATGGATAAGGATGATTGGTTGGCCATTCAAATTTAAAATAAAGTTTGAATTTGAATGGACAATCAATCTTTGCACCTTATCCCTTTTTTTTATGCCCCATTTATTACATGAGAAAAGATTTCTCATGAAATCACTTTATGCATAATTTAAGCCATGCCTCATGCCTTTAGTGGATAAGGGATGAGTTGGTGTCCATTTGAATTCAAAATTTGATTTGAATTCAAATATGCAATTACTCATCCTTATCCTTTCTTTTGGATAAGACGTCTGACGTTGTTATAAAAGGAGGAGAAGAGTGGGGCGTGCAAGAAGAAGATTTTTGGAGAAAAATTTTGGGGCATGAGAAGTCTTGTGCATGAGAAGGAAGTCCATATCCTTCCAAGAGAGAAAGAAAGAAAAGAAAGAAAAGTGGGTGCAAGGTTTTCGGTGAGTTTTCTAGAGTTTTAGCTTGGGGTTTGGGAAGTGAGAAAGTGAGCTACGAGTGTCGTGAGCCCACAAAATCTTAAAGAGATCTTCAACATCCTCTCAAGCACATCTGTTGATGATCCAGAGTATCTGAAGAATCGACAGATATCGATCGAAGAAGTTCGATTAGCATCGACCGTCAAAAGGGCTCTACAACGAGCTAGCACTCGTGAGGAGTCGATCAGACCGAAAACTTCATGTGGATGATCTGCAGAGGCCAGACATATTGTGTGGCTATATCACGATGATCAGACTCTCCCGACAGTGATCAGATTACGACGATCTACTACCCGCATAAAGGTATTGTGTTCTGAACACATTACAATAAAGTATTTACTGTTCGAATTTGAATTTCAAATTTAAATGAATGCATGCTATATATCATATTTAGATCCTAGTGTAGAATAAATTTATGTTAATTAATTAGATTAATTAATAATTTCTACTGTAAAATCATGATTTTGAAAAAGTTTTAAAATTATCATTTTACCCCTACACTGAATTTCCCACAAATGGTATCAGAGCAGGTTCTTAGATATGATATATATATTTGCATGCATAGATTAAGTTGTAATCTAAAAGTTTAAATTTAAAATTTAAAATTCAAAATTTGAAATTTGTATTTTGAAAGTTGTTCGAAATTCAAAATTTAAAAATTTAAAATTTAAAATTTTAAAATTTAAATTTTAAAATTTGAAATTTGAAATTCAAAATTCAAAAATTTGAAATTCAAAATTTGAAATTTGAAATTTGGTTAAAATTTCAAATTTGAAATTCAAAAATTTAAAATTTGAAATTTATTTAAAATTTGAAATTCAAATTTTAAAATTTGAAATTTAAAATTTAAATTTTGAAATTGGTATATTTAGATATACTTGATCCAAGTAGCAAGTAATCAAATTGGGTTGGTTGCCATGGCCGTTCGATCATAGGAGAAAAGTAAGGTTTAAAGGCCCTCTCCTCCCATTCGATGGGGTCTCCTATGGCAGTAGGGGTGCCACTGCAATTATATCTCATGCAAATGAAGCAGTAAAAAGAATTAATTGTAAAGGTTCAATTATGAAATTTATCATGAATGTGTTAGATTAGATCTAAAGGAATATTCATGATTTATTTTGATTGAGTTATTTTCTGTTATGTAATTAGCAATAAGATTGCTATTTATGAAATGTGCTGATCTATTTGCGAAATGAGTCAACATATTTGGTGAACAAAAAATAAAACCTTTCAAATTTGAAAATTATTTTTGAAATGCCAAACCCTGACCCATCAGGCCAAATACTTAATTAAAAGAATTAAGTGTTGTCTAGTAGGTCTAGAATTGTGAATTAAGACCTAAGACAATTGCATAAACTTGTGGGTCAATGGGTTAGATGGATTAGGTCCATAATTGGGTTAGACCTAAGGTTAGCTTAAAGAAATGGACTAAATTAGAGTAATTGATCAAATCTAATCAAAAGTTGAATTAGATTAGGTCAAGGATACTCTAGACTCAACTTCAATAGTTGTAGTTGAATGGGTCCATGTCTTTAACTAGACCAAGATGGACTTAATTCATGGCTATGCGGTGGAACCCTATTTACTAAGTTGATCAAATTAAAACTAATGAATCGATTGGTGTCTAAGGTAAGTTTGGCAGTTTGACCAGTGGTTTTTAAGCGGAAGCTACTCGTAGTGATTCGATCTCTGACGAGTTAATGGCTTATCCCCACCACTGATCTCACTTACCTGGCCAACCTGGTGAATTAGATTTTGATTAGATCACTTGGTGATTAGGGCTCACCCATGTCATTAGGTAAATCAGTTTGACTGATTAGGTGCTCCTAATACCAGCTTTAATTAAATTATTTTTTAATCTGACTTGGCGAAGTCAGTGGGAGGATTGAAATTGGCTGGATTTTTTCTTCTCATCTATCTTTTAATAAAATCCTCAAAAATTATTAGGTCCCTAAAAATGATTAAATTATATTGATAACTAAGTCATAGCCTCCCATTAAGTGAGTGATAATGAGTCGATTAGTTTAATAATCATTGGAGGCCCAAAGGTCTGGTGCTTATTGACTAATGGAATTATCATTCATAATATGATAATTTGGTTTGAGTCTTTCTGATGGTGGTCAGGTTGGCCGGCCAAAGTCGGGCCTGATCATTTATTGGTCCGATTCACCAAATCAAATCATGTTAATGGTTGGACCTAACCAGATCTTTTCAGTGGAGGCCAAAGCCTACTGATTAGGTTCTGGGGCAAAATCAATTACTAGAAGTTGTTTAGAGAAACAACTGGTTATGAACCTACCCATAGATGCACATGGGTTGATCAACCAAAGTTGGGCTCGTGTGTAGTCTGTATGGATTCTAGTACCCACTAAGAAATTAAAGTAATTCCTCGAATTAGAGGTTGAGGCTACCAGTTCATAAAAATACTAAAAGAAACTTTAGACTAAAGTCCAAGTCTTTAGTATTTATAATTTATGTTCTAATAGAGGTCTGATTTTCCTTTATGCAACTATGGCCACTACCCTGTCCCTCCGATCATTATTAGATAATGACAAGCTCATGGGATCTAATTTTGATAGCTGATATCAAAAATTAAAAATCATCCTTGAGCATGAGTGGATCCTTTATGTAGTAATGGATCTGGCACCTGAGGAGCCAGCTCCAAACATTAGAGGGACGGTCCGAGACACTTATCAGAAGTGGCTCAACGATCGCACCACCGTTCGGTGTATTATGCTGGCGGCAATGAATGATGACTTCAGCAGCAGGTTCGAGAATGCCCAACCATAGGAGATGCTTCAAATGTTGAACGACTCCTTTGGCACGCCTGACGATATTGAAAGGTACAAAACTAGTTGTGCCATTTTCAATGCTCGGATGAGAGATCGAGCCTCAGTCACTAACCATGTACTGTATATGATCAAAATGATTGAGCGCCTAACTAAATTGGGCTTTCCCTTACACAAGCAGCTCGGTAAGGATGCGATCCTTAATTCATTGCCCAAGTCCTTCCTCCCCTTCCTTACTCATTTTCGGATGACAAAGCCTGCAGTGAACTACCACGGCCTGTTGGGGTTGCTGCAGAACTTTGAGAAGGATCACCAGCTCCATAAGGAGTCGGTGAACGTTGTGGGAGGGTCTTCTTTTGGTCGTCGACCCTTTTAGAAAGGGAAGAAGAAGAACAAGAAGAATAAGAATAAGAAGGTGCAGCTGCATGCTGGGACGTCTGCACAAGGTCAGACCAAGAAATGCAAGCCCGACCAGAGCCAGGCGGAGTGCTTCTTTTGCAAGAAGCAGGGGCACTGGAAGAGGAATTGTCCTCTATACATTGCCTCACTAGACCTGAACAGGCCAAAGAAGAAGCAAGGTACTTGTATGATAACACCTTGCAACTTTTTCATTTGTGATACTACTGCTTGGGTATTGGATACCGGAAGCCCTTATCATATTTGTAATTCGATGCAGAGTCTACAGGTCAGTAGGAGATTTGATGAAGGTGAGAGATTCCTGAACGTTGGAGATGGAAGCAAAGTTCTAGTTCTAGCATTAGGAATTATGAACCTTGTAATCAATTCTCGAAATATAATTCTGAGTGAATGTCACTATTGTCCAAGATTTTTATTAAATATTATTTCTGTAGGCCTTTTGGCCATGAACGGTTATCAATTTTTAATAAAAGAAAATGTTTGCAATATTATTTTGAATGGTGTTACAATGTTTGTTGGATAACTTAATAATAGAATTTACTTTCTATCACAACCTGTTAATGTGGTTCAAACCTCCGATAAATGCCCTAGAATAGATAATATGTCAGAAGTCTACCTTTGGCACTGTAGGCTAGGTCATATCAATAAGAACAGGATAAACAGGTTGGCTCAAGAAGGAATTATTGAAGTAGGTGATTGTGAATCACTTCCAACCTGTGAGTCCTGTCTTCTTGGTAAAATGACCAAATCGCCTTTTACTGGAAAAGGTGAGCGAGCCAGTGAACTCTTGGGTTTGGTACATTCTGATGTATGTGGACCCATGAGCTCAAGTGCAAGAGGTGGATATTTCTACTTCATAACCTTCACAGATGACCTATCGAGGTATGGGTATGTCTATTTAATGAAGTATAAATCAGAGTCATTTGAAATGTTCAAACTATTCCGAAATGAGGTAGAAAAACAAACTGGATGGTCACTTCGATTAGTACAGGAATTGGTTCCTGTGCTACCGGCTTAGGTTCGAACCTACGGGGTCACACACATTAGAGGTTCCTATCTGATCTGATGGCTGATGTAGAATCTTACATGTTTGAGACTCAGTGATCAAGAATCAAGATTCTCTGATCACAAGTTCCACACATTATGGGTATCGGGGTCAAGAGTCCCACTGGTTGGGACTTTTCGATGAATTATTTCCTCATGCCAAGCCCTCTCCATGCCCCACTTTAATGTGTCAAATGAATGGATAAGGATGATTGGTTGGCCATTCAAATTCAAAATAAAGTTTGAATTTGAATGGGCAATCAATCTTTGCACCTTATCCCTTTTTTTTACGCCCCATTTATTACATGAGAAAAGGTTTCTCATGAAATCACTCCATGCATAATTTAAGTCATGCCTCATGCCTTTAGTGGATAAGGATGAGTTGGTGTCCATTTGAATTCAAAATTTGATTTGAATTCAAATGTGCAATTACTCATCCTTATCCTTTCTTTTGGATAAGACGTTTGACATTGTTATAAAAGAAGGAGAAGAGTGGGGCGTGCAAGAAGAAGATTTTTGAAGAAAAATTCTGGGGCGTGAGAAGTCTTGTGCATGAGAAGAAAGTCCATATCCTTCTAAAAAAAAAAAAAAGAAAAGAAAGAAAAGTGGGTGCAAGATTTTTGGTGAGTTCCCTAAAGTTTTAGCCTGGGATTCGGGAAGTGAGAAAGTGAGCTACGAGTGTCGTGAGCCCACAAAATCTCAGGGAGATCTTCAACATCCTCTCAAGCATGTATGTTGATGATCTAGAGTATCTAAAGAATTGACAGACATCGATCGAAGGAGTTCGATCAGCATCGACCGTCAAAAGGGCTCTACAACGATCTAGCACTCGTGAGGAGTCAATCAGATCGAGAGCTTCGTGTGGACGATCCGCAGAGGTCAGACATGCTGTGTGGCTGCATCATGATGATCAGACTCTTTCGACGGTGATCAGATTACGATGATCTACTACCCGCACAAAGGTATTGTGTTCTGAACACATTACAGTAAAGTGTTTACTGTTCGAATTTGAATTTCAAATTTAAATGAATGCATGCTATATATCATATTTAGATCCTAGTATAGGATAAATTTATGTTAATTAATTAGATTAATTAATAATTTCTACTGTAAAATCATGATTTTGAAAAAGTTTTAAAATTATCATTTAACCCCTGCACTAAATTTTTCACAATCTCCCCATCCCTCAGTCTCTTGCTCTCCTCAAAACCCTGCATAGAAGTGCATAAATGAGCACTAGAACCAAAGTCAAGCACCCAACTGAATGCAGAAGAAACCATAAGATTAGATTCTAAAATGAGCATACCTCCAGAAGGACCATCCTTCTTGTTCTTCAGAGTGGCCGGGTACTGAGGACAGTTCCGCTTCTAATGGCCATCTAATTGGCATTGAAAATATTTTTCCTTATTAGTAGCCTTCTTCTTCGGTTCTGTCTTCTTCTACTTTCCATCCACCTTCTGCTTCTTCGCAGACTTCTTCTTCTTCCTAAAAGACTTTCTCTTGGTAGAAGTCTGCTCCACAGTAAGAACTGAGCCTTTTGAACCCTTCATAGTGAAGTGAATTTTAGTGCAGGGGTAAAATGATAATTTTAAAACTTTTTTCAAAATTATTATTTTATAATAGAAATTATTAATTAATCTAATTATTTAACATGTATAAACCCTACACAAGGATCTAAATATGATATACACATAGCATGCATTTAAATTTGAAATTCAAACTTCTACAGTAAATATTTTACTGTTATGTGTTCAGAACACATTACCTTTGTGCGGATAGTCGATCATCGTAATCTGATCACCGTCGGGAGGGTCTGATCATCGCAATATAGCCATACAGTGTGTCTGGCCTCTGTGGATCATCCACACAAAGCTCTCATTTGATCGGCTCCTCACGAATGCTAGTTCATGGCTGGACCCTTTTGATGGCCGATGTTGATCGAACTCCTTTGATCTTGATCTGCCAACTCCTCGAATACTCTGAATCATCAGCAGATATACTTGAGAGGTTGATGATGCTCTCCCTGAAGTTTGGTGGGCTCACAACACTCGTAGCTCACTTACTCACTTCCCGAACCCCAGGCTGAAACCCTAGGGTACTCTCTAAAAAAACTTGCACCCACTTGTTTCTTTCCTTTCTCTCCTCTTCTTTTCTTTTTCCATGTAGGAAAGCTCTCTCACACCACCCTTCTCTCTCAGATATTTTTTTTGTGTGCACACCCTATCTTATCTCCTTTTTAAAATGATGCAAGACTGCATTTTTGCAGTATTTTTACTGCCTGAGAGGATAAAAATAAGTGGTTGCTCATTTGAATTCAAATCAAATTTGAATTCAAATGCAAAACAACCCATCCTTATCCACTCTGGGCATGAGAAGAGAAGGGCGTGGGCTCTGTTGTGCAAGGATAATTTTCACGAGAAACCATTTCTCGTGTGGAAGAAGTGGCGCACAAGATAAAAGGTGGGCGTAGAGATTTGTTATCCATTCAAATTCAAACATCTTTTGAATTTGAATGGCCAACCAATCTCATCCTTATCCATTCAAAATGGGGCACAAAGAAGGGACATGGGATGTCTTCTGTGTGGGAGAAAATTCATGAGAAGTTGTTTCTCATGAATTCAAATGGGCGCATGAGAAGTGAGGTGGCGTAGAGAGATTAGTTAAGGTGGTTTGAACCTAATTGAGCCAACCTAATCAAAATAGGTTAGGTACAATTAGACTAAGTTAAATCTAACTTAATTAGACTTAATTAGGCTCAATAAAATCCTAATCAAATTAGAAATTGACTAAGCCCAACTCCTGATCAAATCAGTGACCAAAACACCTTAGCGATTAGGTCAACACTTAACCTAATCGGGTCAAACTCAACTGAATCCAATTCAATTGGACTTGATCCAAAAATAATTACTCAATCAAATTGAGTTAATTAGTGATCAAATTACTAATTAAACCTCACATAAATATTGAATCCAAATTTGATGGACAATCGGACATCAGAGTCCATCGATATGAAACTCTGATAAAAAAGTCCCAAACTAGTGGGACTCTTGACCCCGGTACCCAAAATTTGTGGTACTCATGATCAGAGAATTTTGATTCTTGATTACAGAGTCTCAGACATGTAAGACTCTTCATCAGCCATCAGATCAGATAGGAACCTCTAATGTGTGTGACCCCACAGGTTCGAACCTAAGCTGGTAGCATAGGAACCAATTCCTGTACTAATCGAAGTGACCATCTAGCAAGGTACCCGACATTCGGATAGGTCGAATAGTTGCAATCGCAACACTCAGAACCTATGTGAATATGGTTACTGTATAATTCATCCCTTTTGACCCCTGTGTATAGGATGACTCAGGGTTAAACTATCAATCCTGATTAGATCATCCAAATTATGCTCAATTCAAACAGTTCTGTGACTCCTCACTAAGACTACCACTGCCGAAGCATATGGAATTCTATCCATACGCTCTCTCTCTTGAGGTGTTGTTGGACAATCCTTCTTCGAGAGAGAAATTCTATGGCCTATCGATAGATAGCCTTTCTTGAAATTCTCCATGCTGAACCTCTTCAGCATAGTATCAATGTACGTGGACTGGGATAAGCCAAGCAACCTTTTAGATCTATCCCTATAGATCTTCATCCCTAGGATGTAGGAAGCTTCTCCCAAATCCTTCATGGAGAACTATGATGACAATCAAATCTTTATTCCCTGTAATGCAGGGACATCATTTTTGATTAAGAGAATGTCATCCACATACAATACAAGAAATACTACTACTAGACCATTAGCCCACTTATAAATGCAGGGCTCTTCTCCATTCTTAACGAAGCCATACGTCTTGATCGTCCTATCAAAACGTATGTTCCAACTCCGGGATGCCTGCTTAAGTCCATAAATGGACCTCTGTAGCCTGCACACCTTAGACTCATCTGTGGATGTGAACCCTTCAGGTTGTATCATATACACCTCTTCGTCCAGCTCTCCATTTAGGAAAGCTGTTTTCACATCCATCTGTCAGATTTCATAGTCCAGATGGGCAGCTATCACAAGCATAATCCAAATAGATTTGAGCATTGCCACAGGAGAAAATATCTCATCATAGTCTATACCATAACATTGATGATATCCCTTGGCAACCAAACGGGCTTTATAGGTTTCCACCTTTCCGTCTGTGCCCCTCTTTCTCTTGAAGACCCACTTACACCCTATGAATTTTACTCTTTCGGATGGGTCAACCAATATCCACACATCGTTGACCTTCATGGACTCCATTTCGGATTTCATGGCCTCTAGCCATTTCTCAGAGTTAGGTCTCCGCATTACATCCATGTAGGTGATCGAATCCTCATCATTTTCATCAAGTTCGACAGGATCGTCATCCCAGACCAAGAAACCATAGTATCTGTCTGGTTGACGTGGTACTCTACCAGATCGCCTTAAGGGTGCAGGAACAATGGGCTCCGAATCTGATCAAACCAAATCCAATTTAGGTTCAGCTACTTGTGTCGATTTTTTCACCTGCCGAACTTCCTCAAGTTCGACCTTAGAGGCAACAGTCCCTTCACCAAGGAACTTCTTTTTTAAAAAGATTGCCTTAAGGCTAACAAACACCTTTTGCTCATCAGCTAGGTAGAAATAATATCCTTTGATCTCTTTTGGGGACCCTATGAAATAACACTTATCAGACCTAGGTCCAAGCTTGTCCGTAATTAAACGTTTAACATAAGTCGGACACCCCCAAATCCTAAGGTGCGAGAATACTGACTTACGTCCTATCCATATCTCATATGACATTTTGGTTACAGACTTACTCGGAACCCTATTTAAAAGATAACAAGCCGATTCGAGCGTATATCCCCAGAGGGAGATCGGCAGACAAGCAAACCCCATCATGAATCGAACCATATCCAATAAGGTCCGATTTCTCCTTTCAAATATACCATTATGCTGTGGTATTCCAGGAGGAGTCCACTGAGAGAGAATCCTATTCTCCCCAAGATATGTCAGAAACTCATTGGAAAGGTATTCACCTCCTCAATCAGATCGAAGAGTTTTAATACACTTCCAGATTTATTTTTCTACCTCATTTCAGAATAGTTTGAACATTTCAAATGACTCCGACTTATGCTTCATTAAGTAGACATACCCATACCTCGATAGGTCATCTGTGAAGGTTATGAAGTAGAAATATCCACCTCTTGCACTTGAGCTCATGGGTCCACATACATCAGAATGTACTAGACCCAAGAGTTCACTGGCTCGCTCATCTTTTTCAGTAAAAAATGACTTGGTCATCTTTCCAAGAAGACAAGACTCACAAGTTGGAAGTGATTCACAATCACCAACTTCAAGAATTTCTTCTTGAGCCAACCTGTTTATCCTGTTCTTATTGATATGACCTAGCCTATAGTGCCAAAGGTAGACTTCTGACACATTATCTATTCTAGGGCATTTACCGGAGGTTTGAACTACATTAACAGGCTGTGATAGTAAGTAAATTCCATTATTTAGTTGTCCAACAAACATTATAATACCATTCAAAATGATATTGCAAATATTTTTTTTTATTAAAAATTTATAACCATACATGGCCAAAAGGCCTACAGAAATAATATTTAATAAAAAGCTTGGACAATAGTGACATTCACTCAGAATTACATTACGAGAATTGATTACAAGGTTCATAATTCCTAAAGCTAGAATGAAACTTTGCTTCCATCTCCAACGTTTAGGAACCTCTTGCCTTCACCAAATCTCCTACTGACCTGCAGACCCTACATCGAATTACAGATATGATAAGGGCTTTCGGTATCCAATACCCAGGCAGCAGTATCACAAATAGAAAAGTTGCAAGGTGTTATCATATAATTACCTTGCTTCTTCTTCGGCCTGTTCGGGTCTAGGGAGGCAATGTATAGAGGACAGTTCCTCTTCCAGTGCCCCTGCTTCTTGCAAAAGAAGCACTCTGCCTGGCTCTGGTTGGGCTTGCGCTTCTTGGTCTAACCCTGTGCTGACGTCCCAGCATGTGGCTGCACCTTCTTATTCTTCTTCTTCTTGTTCTTCTTCCCTTTCTTAAAGGGTCGATGACTAGAAGAAGACCCTCCCACAACATTCACCGACTCCTTTTGGAGCTGGTGGTCCATCTCAAAGTTCTGTAGCAACCCCAACAAGCCATGGTAGTCCACTGCAGGCTTTGTCATCCGAAAATGAGTAAGGAAGGGGAGGAAGGACTTGGGCAAAGAATTAAGGATCGCATCCTTACCGAGCTGCTCGTGCAAGGGAAAGCCCAGTTTACTTAGGCGCTCAATCATTTCGATCATGTACAATACATGATCGATGACTGAGGCCCCATCCCTCATCCGAGCATTGAAAATGGCACAACTAATTTTATGCCTTTCAACATCATTAGGCATGCCAAAGGAGTCGTTCAACATTTGAAGCATCTCCTGCGACTAGGCGTTCTCTAACCTACGGCTAAACTCATCATTCATTGCCACCAGCATTATGCACCGAACGGTGGTGCGGTCGTTGAGCAACTTCTGGTAAGTATCTCAGACCGTCCCTCTAGCATTCGAGACTGGCTCCTCAGGTGCCGGATCCGTTACTACATAAAGGATCCGCTCATGCTCAAGGATGATTTTCAATTTTCAATACCAGCTATCAAAATTAGGTCTCATGAGCTTATCATTATCTAATAATGATCGAAGCGACAGGGTAGTGGCCATAGCTGCATAAAAAAAAATCAGACCTCTATTAGTATATAAATTATTAATACTAAAGACTTGGATTTTAGTCTAAAGTTTCTCTCAGTATTTTTATGAACTGGTAGCCTCAACCTCCAATTCGAAAAATTACTTTAATTCCTTAGTGGGTACTAGAATCCACACTGACTACACACGAGCCCAACTTTGGTTGGTCAACCCATGTGCATCTATGGGTAGGTTCATAATCAGTTATTTTTCTAAACAACTTCTAGTAATAAATTTTGCCCCAGAACCTAATCAGTAGGCTTTGGCCTCCACTGAAAAGATCTGGTTAGGTCCAACCATTAACATGACTTGATTTGGTGAATCGAACCAATAAATGATCAGGCCCGACTTTGGCCGGCCAACCTGACCACCATCAGAAAGACTCAACCAAATTATCATACTATGAATGATAATTTCATTAGTCAATAAGCACCAGGCCTTTGGGCCTCTAGTGATTATTAAACTAATGGACTCATTATCACTCACTTAATGGGAGGCTATGACTTAGTTATCACTATAACTTAATCATTTTAGGGACCTAATAATTTTTTAGGATTTTATTAAAGGATAGAAGAGAAGAAATTAACCAGCCAATTTCAATCCTCCCACTGACTTCACCAAGTTAGATTTAAAAAAAAATTAATTAAAGCCGGCATTAGGAGCACCTAAATCAGTCACACTGATTTACCTAATGACATAGGTGAGCCCTAATCACCAAGTGATCTAATCAAAATCTAACTCACCAAGTTGGCCAGGTAAGTGAGATCAGTGGTGAGGATATGCCATTAACTCATCAGAGATCGAATCAATGCGAGTAGCTCCCCCTTAAAAACCACTGGTCAGACTGCCGAACTTACCTTAGACACCAATCGATTCATTAGTTTTAATTTGATCAACTTAGTAAATAGGGTTCCACCGCGTAGTCATGAATTAAGTCCATCTTGGTCTAGTTAAAGACATGGACCCATTCAACTACAACTATTGGAGTTGAGTCTAGAGTGTCCTTGACCTAATCTAATTCAACTTTTGATTAGATTTGATCAATTACTCTAATTTAGTCCATTTCTTTAAGCTAACCTTAGGTCTAACCCAATTATGGACCTAATCTATCTAACCCACTAACCCATAAGTTTATGCAATTGTCTTAGGTCTTAATTCACAATTCTAGACCAACTTGACAACACTTAATTCTTTTAATTAAGTATTTGGACTGATAGATCAGGGTTTGGCATTTTGAAAATAATTTTTAAATTTGAAAGATTTTATTTTCTGTTCACCAAATATATTAACTCATTTCACAAACAGATCAACACATTTTATAAACAGCAATCTTATTGCTAATTACATAACAGAAAATAACTCAATCAAAATAAATCATGAATATTCCTTTAGATCTAATCTAATACATTCATGATAAATTTTACAATTGAACCTTTACAATTAAGTACTTTCACTGCTTTATCTGCATGGGATATAATTGCAGCGGCACCCCTACCGCCATAGGAGAACCCCATCGAATGGGAGGAGAGGACCTTTAAACCCTATTTTTTTCCTATGATCGGATGACCATGGCAACCAACCCAATTAGACTACTTGCTACTTGGATCAAGTATATCTAAATATACCAATTTTAAAATTTAAATTTTAAATTTTAAATTTCAAATTTTAAATTTTGAATTTTAAATTTCAAATAAATTTCAAATTTCAAATTTTTGAATTTTTGAATTTCAAATTTTGAATTTTAAATTTTGAATTTCAAATTTGAAATTTCAACCAAATTTCAAATTTTGAATTTTAAATTTTTGAATTTTGAATTTAAAATTTTAAATTTCAAATTTTAAATTTCAAATTTTAAATTTCAAATTTAAAATTTAAAATTTTTGAATTTTGAATTTCGAACAAATTTCAAAATTCAAATTTCAAATTTTTAATTTTAAATTTTAAATTTAAAATTTTAGATTACAACTTAATCTATGCATACAAATATATATATCATATTTTAGAACCCGCTCTGATACCATTTAAAGTGAATTTTAGTGCAGGGGTAAAACGGTAATTTTAAAATTTTTCAAAATTACTATTTTACAGTAGAAATTATTAATTAATTTAATTAATTAATATGTATAAATCTTACACAAGGATCTAAATATGATATATACATAGCATGCATTTAATTTAAAATTCAAACTTCTACAGTAAATATTTTACTATTATGTGTTCAGAACACATTACCTTTGTGCAGGTAGTCGATCATCATAATTTGATCACCATCGGGAGGATCTGATCATCGTAATATAGTCACACAGTGTATCTGGCCTCTGTGAATCATCCACATGAAGCTCTCGATCTGATCGGCTCCTCACGAATGCTAGTTCGTGGCTGGACCCTTTTGATGGCCGATGTTGATAGAACTCCTTCGATCTTGATCTACCGACTCCTTGGATACTCCAGATCATCAGCAGATATACTTGAGAGGTTGATGATGCTCTCTCTGAAGTTTGGTGGGCTCACAACACTCGTAGCTCACTTACTCACTTCCCGAACCCCAGGCTGAAACCCTAGGATACTCTCTGAAATAACTTGCGCCCACTTGTTTCTTTCCTTTCACTCCTTTTCTTTTCTTTTTCCATGCAGGAAAGCTCTCTCATGCCACCCTTCTCTCTCAGATGTTTTTTTTGAGCACACTCCCTATCTTATCTCCTTTTTAAAATGATGCAAAATCGCATCTTTGCAGCATTTTTACCGCGTGAGAGGATAAAGATAAGTGGTTGCTCATTTGAATTCAAATCAAATTTGAATTCAAATGCAAAACAACCCATCCTTATCCACTCTGGGCATGAGAAGAGAAGGGCATGGGCTCTCTTGTGCATGGATAATTTTCACAAGAAACCATTTCTCGTGTGGAAGAAGTGGTGCACAAGATAAAAGGTGGGCGTAGAGATTTGTTATCCATTCGAATTCAAACATCTTTTGAATTTGAATGGCCAACCAATCTCACTCTTATCCATTCAAAATGGTGCACAAAGAAGGGGCGTGGGATGGCTTCTGCATGGGAGAAAATTTATGAGAAGTTGTTTCTCATGAATTCAAATGGGTGCATGAAAAGTGAGGTGGCGCAGGGAGATTAGTTAAGGTGGTTTGAACCTAATTGAGCCAACCTAATCAAAATAGGTTAGGCACAATTAGACTAAGTTAAACCCAACTTAATTAGACTTAATTAGGCTCAATAAAATCCTAATCAAATCAAAAATTGACTAAGCCCAACCTCTAATCAAATCAGTGACCAAAACACCTTAGCAATTAGGTCAACACTTAACCTAATCGGGTCAAACCCAACTGAATCCAATTCAATTGGACTTGATTCAAAAATAGTTACTCATTCAAATTAAGTTAATTAGTAATAAAATCACTAATTAAACCTCTCATAAATACTGAGTCCAAATCCGATGGACAATCGGGCATCAGAGTCCATCGATATGAAACCCTGATCAAAAAGTCCCAAACCAGTAGGACTCTTGACCTCGGTATCCAAAATGTGTGGTACTCGTGATTAGAGAATCCTGATTCTCGATCATAGAGTCTCAGACATGTAGAACTCTTCATCAGCCATCAGATCAGATAGGAACCTCTAATGTGTGTGACCCCACAGGTTCGAACCTAAGCCAGTAGCATAGGAACCAATTCCTGTACTAATCGAAGTGACCATCCAGCAATGGTACCTAACGTCCGGATAGGTCGAATAGTCATAATCGCAACACTCAGAACCTACGTGAATATGGTTACTGTATAATTCATCCCTTTTGACTCCTGTGTATAAGATGACTCAGGGTTTAACTGTCAACCCTGATTAGATCATCCGAATCGTGCTCAATTCAAACAGTCTTGTGACTCCTCACTAGGACTACCCTGATCAAGGTTTTGCTAAATTGAAATATGACTGTACATAGCTCCTAAATTGAAGTGGTCAATCCCATCTTGACACATGCACTGACAAGTCAAGTACTTGACTACACCCAGCAACCTTCTGTCACTGAATTAGAAATTCAGGTAGTCCAGTGCCTAAGTGCAGTGAGTTGCTTGCAAGTCACCATGGCGGTCTCAGATCGGAGGGACAGTTATATCCATATCCCATCGGAGCAAATCTTGACAGCAGAAGTAGCTCCAAAGTCGGTCACATTCAGTGCAGATGTACCCTTACATCTCATCTGTATGCCATATCAGTGTCTCCACACTCCTTGGTTAAGAGGACAACCAACCCATATGGCACACAACGACCTATGCTTAATAAACGTTGTTGTTCTTGGTAACAACATATCATTTGGTCATGAATAAGTTTAAGGACTAAACAACAAATCCTCCTTTGTCGAGTCTAAATAGTCCTAAAGACTTCACCACAACACAGGAGTTCATTAGAAGATGAAACAATTTGTGATGAAAAATATCAAAATAATATTTATTTATTTATAATTTATATACTAATACAAAAATGAGCACAACCATCAACAGGCTGACGATTGGCTTTGGGACACTATTCCCAACACATAGAAAGCTCAGTCGTAACCAGCATATTCATTAACTCGACCAAGGTACACTGCATCTTATGCATATAGAAGTTCATGATGAACTGACCATATGCATCAGACAAGGACTGAAGGATCACATCACTCTGAAAATTCTTATCTAAGATGATACCGAGCTTCTCAAGCTCCTCAAGATCCTTGATCATTGTCAAACAATGATCTTGGACTGACTGTCCATCACGCATCTTGGCCTTAAAAAGTCTTTAACAGACTTGATACTTGGCCGCCTGACTCTGTTCACCAAACAACTCTTGCAGGTGAGCCAACATTTGGTGGATAGTCAAAATATTATCATGTTGGCGCTGCAAGTCATCAGACATTGCACCCAACATGTAGTACCTTGCTTTGTTATCATCATCTGTCCACTTTTTCAGAGATGCTCTCTGTTCAGTAGTCGGACGTGCTGGTATGGCAGGTGGGTCCTGATTCAAGACATGAGTCAATTTTTCAAAATCTAGAATAATTCTATAGTTCCTCAATCAATCTTTGAAATTGGGTCCAGTCAGTCTATGGGTGTCTAAAATTTTGGTCAGGGGGTTTGAGGCAGACATGTTTCCTGTAGAGAATCAAAAATTTCTAGTTATATTTTGTAATCAGACTCAACCAATTTATTTAGAATTTTTATTTTTAAACAAATTAGGCTCTCACTATTTTCTCAGATCCCTACACTCCCTTGGTAGAGATGTGAAAATCTCCGTGATCAGTGATTTTTAGTGGGTGGTGCGGTCTCAATGACTGGCTCACCACCTCACCTAATAGTTATTGGTGATGGGTCAACCGATGAGTGGACAACTCTTGTCCAATGATTCTCTAATCATGGTGCACCCAAAATTTGGTCTCTAATTCATGAAGCTCACCGTATCCGGGATATTGCTCCAATCCTTAGTTAAGTCAAACCGACCATTTGCATAAACTAGATTCCTGATTGGATCCCTCACCGTATCCAAAATATTGAGCCCAACCCATCCTCTAATCCATAGCCTCCAATGCCTAATGGACATGGTTGCATCTTCCCGGTGCAACTGAGCCACTGTAACTAGCCGAGAACAATCAATCCCGGGAAGGGCCCGCACATCCACAATGATGGAAGACCTAGACTTAATATTTTCTTAAGGAGATTTATTTAGGTCTCATTAAACTTGACTTGACATAGTCATAATAATTATGACTAACCTAGTGGCATGGGTTAGCTCGAATTGTTAGCCACCTCCAATCAGAACTGAGTCGACACATATGGCCAGGTAAGTGAGACCAGTGGGAGGGATATGCCATTAACTCAATAAGAATGCATTCGAGTCGAGTAGCTCCCAATTAAAAACCAGTCGATCGCATCTGCCCAACTTACCTTAGACACCAAATTATCGAACCAGAACTAATTGGGATAGCCTACAATCCAGGCTCTAACCACTGAGCCAAATTAGGTCTTAACTTGATCCAGTCACATCTAAATGTGATTCGACCTTGACTCAGACTTAATCCTATTAGGCTGGTCAATTATTAGCTTTTATGATCCCACCTAACCAACTCTTGATTTGGTTTGATCAATCGCTAGACCTAATTGAGCTACCCAAGTCCGAACCCAATTTTATGAAAATGTCTTAGATCTAAAATTCTCAATTTTAGATCTAACTTAATTTCATAAGCTTAATTCATTAATTAAGTTTAGGTTCATAAATAAAGCATGTAAAATAAATCCTAGGATTTCAGGATCTAGGGTTTTGTAGAAAAGTAAGTTTTGATTTCTGATTAAGGATGAACATGTGGCACCCCTACACGTCATATGAACATCCCATTGAATGGGAAGAGAGGATCTTAAAACTCTACTTTATTCTTATAACCGGATGGCCTTGAAGAATACCTTAATCAGAAATATAAATTTAACTACAAAACTAGTTAGATCTAAATTAACATATCACATATCCAATTTAAGATCTAACTAATACATGCTTTGCATACATCTCATGTATCAAAAATCAATTTAATTAATATGCTTTCAGATCTGATACATCACATGTAATATTTGAAAAATAAGATTTAAATTAAACTATTCAAAATTAAATCTATTCTAGACAAGTTACTAGAACAATTCTACAACTTGTCTAGGCATGCTGCAGATCAATTTTATGAAAAAATTAAAATTTTATTTTTTTATTTTTTGATTTGATTATAACACTTATAATATTAGAAAAATAAAGAATAAATTAAATTTAATTCATATTTTAATCTCATTAAAATATAAAACTTAAGACTATTCATGGATTCAACTAATCCTAGTCTAGTCATGCATCTTATGCATGTTAGATCTTCTTAGATTCAATTTTAAATATTTTGATTTTAAATCCTATCATATCTGATGTGATATCTAAAATTTTTTAATATCAGATAAATTAAAATTAAAATTAGATCTAAAATAGATCTGAAATAGAGCCAACAACCTGGCTCTAATACCATTTGAAAGGGAGAAAACTGCTTTTTCTCGTAGGATCTTCCAGATTTCATCAAATCTAGGGTAGAATAATTTTTAAAAAAATTTATCCTACATATTTTAGATTTAATTCTCTAGATCTAATTTTATTATCTGATATTTAAAATCTAAAATTAAATCTAAAACTATGATGAAAGAAGAAGTACCTCAAGGGTAATCTGATTACCCTGTAGACGATCTCTGCACAGCCTGAAGTTCTGATGTAGCCACGCAAGCGCCTGGCCTCTATCAGTATCCACGCAACTCACTACACTTAGGCACTGGACAATCTAAATTTCTAATTCAGTGACAGAAGGCTATTGAGTGTAGTCAAGTACTTGACTTGTCGGTGCGTGTGTCAAGATGGGATTGACCACTCCAGTTCAGGAGCTGTGTATAGTCATGTTTCAATTTAGCAAAATCTTGGCTAGGGTAGTCCTAGTGAGGAGTCACAAGACTATTTGAGTTGAGCATTGTTGGGTATAAAATACCCCCCCGGCCAAAGTTTGTAAAAGATCGATCCTTCGGGGCTCTTCCGACTCCCGACCTTGTATGTGGCGCCTCTCCGAACTCCCTCGGCCGTCCGGACTTCTCCGACAATGGACTTTTGCGTTCACCCATCGGGCCGCCCCAAAAGCCCTCTGGGCCTCACTGACAGTCGACCTCCTACAGCAGCCAACCATTCCACGAGTCTCTCCTGGACTTCTTCTGGCCATGGACGACCCTACTCCGAACTTCTTTCGAGCTTCGTCAGCATCCGAGCTTCCCCGACAATGAGATTTCTACAGTAACCAGACTCCTTCCAAGTTTCTACGACGATCGACCATCTTTCGGATCCCGATCAAGCTCCTACGAGAGCTGAACTTCTACTACGAACGGTCTACTCCGAACTCCTATAGCGGGCTGTCTATCCCAGACGTCTACTGTAAGCAAATTCTGACTCAAGCCTCTACTATAAACAAATTTCTTTCGAATTTTTAATACAGGTAGACTTCAACCGAGCTACCCTGTAGCGAGTGGGCTCTAGACGAGCTTCTACAGTGGGACACTACTCCGAGCTTCCACGACAACTGGTCCTCGCCCGAGCTCCTACAATAAGCGGCCCCTTTTCGACCACTCGTGAGAACTGAAGCTCGTCCGAACTTCTCCAACAGATGGATTCCGGACGAGCTTCTATGATGAACGAGCTCCAGCAACTGGGTCCCTACGATAGCCGATTGTCTCTGATGTCTGTCGAGCCTCCCTAGCACTATCCAAAGTCCATCGTCGGTCGACCTCCTACTAGGCTCCCCATAAAATCAGACTTCCCCGGTGAACGATCTTCAGATGAGCTTCCGCATCAGATAAATCCCAGATGGACTTCTCCAGACTTCGTCAACAAAAAATCTTCGTCTGAGCTCCTACAGCAGGTGACTCCCACTTGAAATGTCAGCACCCGAAGCATTCGACAATAGTAGATTCGTCAGCGACCTTGAAACATCCGAGCCTCTCCTAGAACGATGATGTAAAGAGCCATTCTGCTCCATCAGGCATCCCAGTCAAGCTTCAACCGACGAATCCAAACTCTCTAGCAAGCCACAACAAGGGCCACTACCTTACTCCACTCACTGTAATGGATTCCACACGGTTCCACCACTCTCTGACAAGCCACGACAAAAGCCGCCATCCCGCTCCACTCGCTGCAATGGATTCCATACAGCTCCACCTCTCTCTGGCAAGTCTCGACAACGGACACCACTCCACTCTCCGCAACAAGCTCCACATGGCCCTGAACAACCCCTGACGCCACTACTCTCCATAACAAACTCCATGCGGCTCTGAGCGGTCCACTACTGTCGGTCAGTTACACCCTCTGTCTATAAATAAGGACCCCAGATATGTTCTTCTCTAAGCTGGTAACTCTATTTCGAAACTTTGTCAAAATTTTCGCTCGAGCACTCCATTTCTATTGAAGCAGAGTACTGACTTGAGCATCAGAGGGTCTTGCCGGAGCACTCCCAACTCCGGTTTAGACTTTCTTTGTAGGTCCCGATGATGGCCGCGGTCATCCCAGCTCCAGCTTCTCCGACTTCGGTGAAATTCTGCACCAACAGAATTGGCGCTAGAGGAAGGGCCTGTGTCTTTGCCGTACCCTTGTTCTTAAAGGAGTGCTCAATGGGACTGATTTTGATCATCTTTTTCGACATCCTCTTCTTCTTCTTCTACTAGATCTTCACCCGATGCCTCTCCGCAGAACATCCACCAGGCGATCCACGGCCTCCGCGGTCAGATCTCAGGCTCCGACCTCACCTCCAGTTTCTCAGGCTCCTCCTCCTCCTCCGACAATGACGGTCGGTGCAGAGCAATTCAACCTACTGGTTCAGCAGGTCAGAGGCCTCACTGAAGTGGTGCAGGCCATGCAACAGCAACAACAATCGTAGGCATCGGTGCGGTTGGAGAGAACGTCGCTGGAATTCCAAAATCCGATGGTAGGGCGGGCCACTTGGGCCAGTCGCCCCATCTTTCTCGGAAAGACAAATCCGAGGGTGGAGAGCCCTCAGTCCGATCACGATTCTACTCCCGGAGGATCTCTACCTCCATTCTACCCGAAGACCCTCGAGACCCGCAGTTGAGAGGACTTTCTGGATTGAAGGCTCCAAGAGATGAATCGGTGGATCGAAGAACTCCGCCATGCTCCTCCTGCTTATGGTGAGGACATCTGTACTAACCCTCCCTTTTCTCAAATGATCATGCAAGAACCGATCTCGCCAAACTTTAAGCTCCCCCAATTCGAAAGCTATGACGGGACCTCGGACCCGATCAACCACCTGGAGGCCTTCCGGATGATGATGCTGCTCCATGACGCGCCAGACGCCATTCTGTGCCGAGCTTTTTCATCCACCCTGAAGGGAGCAGCAAGGAACTGGTACTCGATGTTGAAGTCGGGTACCATCTTTTCCTTTGACTAGATGAGCCACCAGTTCGCGGCTCATTTTGTTAGCAGCCGGCATCCCCGGAGAGGTTTGGAGTCCCTCATTAACATCAAGCAAAGGGAGGGGGAATCCATCCAGGCTTACGTCAACCGTTTCAACATCGTTGCATTGGAGGTCCAGAACTTGGACCAATCAGTCGCGATGGCCACTCTGAAAGGCGGCCTTCAGAAGAACGATCTTCTGTTCTCCTTGGAAAAGAAGTACCCCAAGAATTTTGTTGATTTACTGGCTCGGGCTGAAGGATATGCCCGAGCAGAAGAAGCCTTCAAGATGAAGGATAAGGAGACCGCGAGAGAGCGACAGGTGGGAGACTCGAGCAAGCCCGTAGTTGAAAAAGGGCCGAGCGAAGCTCGGCCACGCTCTCGAACTCCTCTCGGGCACAGGTGCATCCGGACTCCTCCCCGAGCTCATAAACAGAGAAGCCCAGACCATCGAGTTCGTCGAGGCTCCCCTCCCGAGAGATTCCACAGCTACGCCCCTCTCAACGCATCAAAAATTCAAGTGCTGATGGAGGTCAGGGAGCAGCTTCCAAGGTCGGAGAGGATGTGCTCGCACCCTGAAAAGCACAACCCGAACAAATTCTGCCTCTATCATCGTGACCACGGCCATGATATGGAGGAGTGTATTCAGCTCCGAGATGAGATCGAGGAGCTCATCAAATGAGGTCGGCTCGACAGATTCATTCGATGCCGACCTGAAGGAAGGGAAGATCGGCCTAGGGCCCTGTCGCAGTCAGAACCGCCAAGGAGGGAGGAGCAGCCAAAAGATCAACCTCCAATTGAGATTATCAACTCCATCTCGGGGGGACCCCAATGGGGAGCAGACCTTTCGCGGTTATAGGGTTCAAAAAATCTATGAATGTATTACCAACAACTTTGCCCTGAATGAAAATTCTCTTCATATTTGCACATTCTTTCTTTTGGTATGAGCTTATAACGATGAGAGATAACTCTCCCATACAAACAAAATTAAGCACGTTAGGAACAGGAGGAGAACCTCATCCTAACATGAGCAAAGCCGAAGGTCTAATTTCTTAAAGATCGGATGGAGGGAGAGGCCCTTACAACGGCCCTTATGTGCCTCCACAGCCTTGTTAGGAACAGGAGGAGAACCTCGTCCTAACATGAGCAAAGCCGAAGGTCCGATTTCTTAAAGATCGAATGGGGGGAGAGGCCCTTACAATGGCCCTTATGTGCCCCCATAGCCTTGTTAGGAACAGGAGGAGAACCTCGTCCTAACATGAGTAAAGCCGAAGGCTCGATTTCTTAAAGATCGGATGGAGGGAGAGGCCCTTACAACGGCCCTTATGTGCCCCCACAGCCTTGTTAGGAACAGGAGGAGAACCTCATCCTAACATGAGCAAAGCCAAAGGCCCGATTTCTTAAAGATTGGATGGGGGGAGAGGCCCTCACAACGGTCCTTATATGCCCCCACAGCCTTGTTAGGAACAGGAGGAGAACCTCGTCCTGACACGAGCTGAAATCGACTGTCAAAAACAAGGGGAGGACCTCATCCTGATGCAAACAAAGACTCGGTTGATCGACAAGGGGGAAAGCTTCCTCAATGACTCCTCTACACTCTCACGACCCCGTCAAGAGTAGAAGGAAGACTCTCACTCAAACATAGAAGAAAAGGAGAGATGAAAAGAAAAAACGACGAACTACACCGACGATAGGTGAAATATGAACTACATCAAAGGCACAAGGGACCTCGTCTCGACGAGAGAGCAAACCCTTATCGAAAATCTCTAGTCCCTAAGGGCAAATCGACATGATGACGACCAGGAACCTTCAAACTACGTTAGCAATGAACAAGATGGAAGATAAAAGAAGTTCGGTGAATGACGACTCAAAGCAAGAACCAATGAGGGATTACAAACTACGTCGACGCCAAACAAGACGGAAGACAAATGGAGTTTGATAAATAACCACTTAATACCAGAATGGACAAGGTAATAGATAATTTCATTTTTATTTTGTTGGTGAAGTACATGTCACAAAGCCTTAAAGGCCAAAAAATAAAAAAAAGAAAGAAGAAAAAGAGGCTCTAAGGAAGCCCAGTTTCTTCTGACTTCGAGCTCTCGGTTCCGGCCCTTGCTATGGATTGCCTTAAATTTTTGACTTCCTCTTCCAGTTCCATCTTTTTCAGCAGCATATCCTGGAACATCCGGTGGAACCACCGATGCTCATCCTCTGACTTTTGAAGCCTCCTCCTTAAGACCTCGAACTCTGCCTCAGCATCCTTGACTGCCTGCTGCTCGTGGACCAGCTGAACCTTCAGCCACCGTAATTCGGCTTCCTCCCACCCAAGGGCTACAGACAGTTCCGTCATAGTTCCCCTCAAGGAGCAAAGCTCATCAGAACCTTATGCAGGGACAGGCTGGACTCTCTCGGATAGCCACCTCTGAAAGTGGGCAACTTCGTCAGTCGCCGTCTGGAGCCTCCTTCGGTAGTCCTCTACTTATTTACTCCAGCCGATTCGATAGGCGTTGTAAGTCACCTCGGCATCCTGCAGCTATTTTTGAAGGTCGGAGAACCTTTTCGACCAGTCTTGGTCGCGGTTAGTCTAGACTGTAAGCCAGGACGAGCTCCCTTCCAGCCGATCGATCTTCTCCCGTGCGGCCGCCAGCTCGACTTTAAGGGAGCTGATCTTGGAAGCCTGAGTCCAAGACCGATCACTGGCATGTTTTCAGAGTTCCTCAAGCTCCGTAATGAAATCGGCTTTCCTTTTGGTGTATTCCATGAAACTTTTCTTGTGGAGGTCCCGAAAGCGAGTAGCCTCCACGGTGGCCTCTGAATGGCTCTTCTTCAGTCGGTGAAGTTCATCTTCTAGCTTCTTGGATTTTCTTGTCAACTGACGAACTTTCCTTTGGAGGTCTCGTATCATCGACTTCAAGGGAATACCCTCCGACAGGGGAAGAGCTTCGACAGGACACTGTCATTGGAGGACAAGAGTGCCACGACTCAAATTAATACAAGAAGGCAAAAAGAAGGAAAAGAATACAAAAAAAAAAGAGGAGGGACCCTCCGTAAAGATGAATCCGGCTTCATTGATCAAATAAATTCCAAGTACAAGAGAATGAGGGAAAAATCACCACAAAGGGAAAAATACAAAACTAGAGGTTCCGGACCTCTGGGATAGAAGTAGAGGGGGTCGGCATCCTCGGAAGATCGTCAGCGGCGGCCACAGCAGTCGATGAGGTCCCGGCTGGAAGAGGACCGGCAGGGACTTCGAATGGTCTGGCTTCATCATCGGACACCTCGTTCAGGAAGTCGAGATCCAACTCGAAAAACCTCCTGGCCACCTTCTCTTGGCAGAGCTCGAACCCCTTGATGAAGGCATCCTGGCCGAACTGGACCTTCAGATCCTCCATCTCGGGGGAGGCTTTGAACTCCTCCACTACTCGAGCCCTTGCCTCCGAGACCAGAGATGGAATTCGCACTTTCAATTCAGAAACCTGCTCCATCAACTCGGAGACCTGTGCCCTTAATGCGGAGACCTCGGCCTCAGCCTTCCCTCTCTCCTCCTCCAAGATAGTCCTCAGATCGGATGAGGTTTGTCCATCCTTTTCCAGCACCTCTTGGAGGCTTAGGACCTCGGCGATCTTCTCCTCAAGGCAGGCAGCCCCGGCTAGGCGACCCTCTTCTGCCCGAGCTGCCTCCTTCTTGGCAATCTTCACTGCCTCAATGTTGGCGACGAGCTGGTGCCCAATCTGCAAGAAGGGTCAGGCAGTCGACATAAGGGCTGAAGAATAAATTAAAGAAGCAGGAAGAAGGAAAAGGATGAGTTAACCTACTTCGAGGAAAGATCTCAGAGAGTCCCAGACCCGTAGCTCGGGATCGACGAGGACGATCCTCTTAACTACCTCGGGCAGAATGCACCCTTCGACCAGCCTCTTTATTAAGTCCCTATTATTGAAGGAATTTTCTCCCAGGTCTTCCTCAGAGCCGCCGGCCCCCTCGGTGGCAGCCCTACAACTGTGACTCCTCTGGGTCAGGGTCTTCTTTCTCCTCCTCCCTTCGGCCCTGGGTGCCCCCTCGGGACGAACCTCTGAAATGGGACCCTCGACAGGGGGGCTCTGTGAAGGAGCTCGGGGGACTTTCGGTTCGACATCGGAAGGGGCTTCGACGGTGACGGGCATCGGAGCAGGCGCGGTCGAGCTTGTCCCTTCTGTCCTGACTTTTTTCACCGACCCCGAAGTTGACGCATCTTTTCTCTTGTGGGTCTTGAGACCCTGGGCTAACCTTCGAGCCACACTTGCATCCATGTCTGCGATAAAAGAAATTCAGCATGGCTCTGAAATGGAACAGGAAGAAGGGGAAGCAAAAAAAAAAAAAGAGAGGGGGAAGAAGAAAAAAAAAAGAGAGGGAGAGATACCGACAGGGTTAAGGGGGCTCAAGCCGACGTTGAACAAAAGTTGTTCCCTCAGAAAGTCGGAGAGGAGGGGGGCTTGATAGGCCTCGAGCTTTTTGGAGGCCTCGAGGTTGTCCCTTTCAGGGTAGAAGCCCGACGGATGGAATCCCTCAGGGAGCCCCAAGGGGATAATCCTAGCTCCAAGGTCGGGCATCGGACATAGAAAAACTTCTCCTTCCAGTTATGGACGAAAGAGGGGGCACCTTTCAGCAACCCCTTTCTACTGAACTGGAGGGAGAAGCACCACCAATCTTTTGCCGAGGGATGGTACTTGAAGGTGTAGAAGTTTCTAAACAAAGAAAGAGTCGACCGAACTTTGGCTAAACTACAAAGAGAAAGAAACCCTATCAAAAACCTAAAGGAGTTCGGCATGACGGAAACTAGAGAAATATTCAGAAAATGAACGAGAGCAACGACAAAGGATGGCAGCAGAAGCCGAAGTCCGGCACGGAAGGCCTCCTGGTACAGACAGAAGCGGTCGGGAGGAGGGGCGCTAGCCCGGTCAGATGGCCCGGGAAGCTCCAGCTCGTACTCCGGAGGAACTCCATACTGAATCCTTATCAATGAGAGTTCATCCGGAGTCAAGGAGCCAGAGATGGTGTCCGGTGCAAAGGCCAGACAGGGTTCGGTCCTAGCTACGGGTTCATCTACGATACCAGTACTATGGGGAACTGGGGCTGATGAACTCCTAGAACTGCTAGAAGAGGAGATATCAGAGGACATTTTGGATCAAATGGAAGTCACAAAAATCCCAAAAAATTAGGAAAAATAGTAAATAGGTCCCCGAGAAAGCTAAACGAACAGAATACGAAGAAAAAGGATGGAAAAACATCAGGAAGTTTCGAAACTGACCTAGATTGATCCCAGGAGTGCAGGGAGATGGCAAGGATGATGGAGGTCGACCCGGAGGATGCCTAAGGCCGAGAAGGATGCTAGAGGAAGCTAGAGCTCTCAGGGAAGAAGAGGGGAACCGAGGGATTCTCTCGAGCAAGGTGGAACCCCTGAAGGAGGAGAATGTGTTTGAATAGACCCTGGGATCCGGCGCAATAATGATTGCGGATCTCCTCTGGCCGGCCTGCACTCACCGTGTGTCCCATTCACCTCGACAGACTGTTGAAAATGGCTGGCAGCTAACAGAGTCATTATTATACCGTACCTAGAGCCATGCCCCGACGGGAATTCCAAAAAGAAGAAACCTTTTTCGAAAAGGTTCCAGTACCAGCATGCCGAACGTCAAAATATCTGACAATCGCTGAGTACAAAAATCGAGGAGAGCAACTTCGACCATGAGAATTTCTCTGTACTTCCTTCATTCGAAACCCAAACTCGAAAGTAGGGGGACTGGTGTTGGGTATAAAATACCCCCCGACTGAAGTATGTAAAAGACCGATCCTTCGGGGCTCTTCCAGCTCCCGACCTTGTATGTGGTGCCTCTCCAAACTCCCTCGGCCGTCCGGACTTCTCCAACAATGGACTTCTGCGTTCACCCATCGGGCCGTCCCAAAGGCCCTCCGGGCCTCACTGACAGTCGACCTCCTACAGTAGCCAACCATTCCTCGAGTCTCTCCTGGACTTCTTCTGGCCACGGACGACCCTACTCCAAACTTCTTTCGGGCTTCGTCAGCATCCGAGCTTCCCCGACAATGAGATTTCTACAGTAACCAGACTCCTTCCAAGTTTTTACGACAATCGACCACCTTCTGGATCCCGATCGAGCTCCTACGAGAGCCGAACTTCTACTACGAATGGTCTACTCCAAACTCTTACAACGGGCTGTCTATCCCAGATGTCTACTGTAAGCAAATTCTGACTCAAGCCTCTACTATAAATAAATTTCTTTCGAATTTCTACTACAGGTAGACTTCAACCGAGCTACCCCGTAGCGAGTGGGCTCTGGACAAGCTTCTACTGTGGGACACTACTCCGAGCTTCCATGACAACTGGTCCTCGCCCGAGCTCCTACAATAAGTGGCCCCTTTTCGACCTCTCACGAGAATCGAAGCCCGTCCGAACTTCTCCAGCGGATGGATTTTGGATGAGCTTCTATGACGGATGAGCTCTAGCAACTGGGTCCCTACGATAGCTGATCGCCTCCGATGTCTGCCGAGCCTCTCCAGCGCTATCCGAAGTCTATCATCGGTCGACCTCCTATCAGGCTCCCCATAAGACCGGACTTCCCCGACGGATGATCTTCAGATGAGCTTCTACATCAAATAAATCTCAAACAGACTTCTCCAGACTTCATCAACAAAAAATCTCCATCCGAGCTCCTACAGCAGGTGACTCCCGCTTGAAACATCAGCACCTGAAGTGTCCGACAACAGTAAATTCGTCAGCGACCTCGAAACATCCGAGCCTCTCCTAGAACGACGATGTAAAGAGCCATTCTGCTCCATCAGGCATCCCAACCGAGCTTCAGTCGATGGATCCAAACTCTCTGGCAAGCCACAACAAGGGCCACTACCTTACTCCACTCGCTGAAATGGATTCCATGCGGTTCCACCACTCTCTGACAAGCCACGATAAAAGCCGCCATCCCGCTCCACTCACTGCAATGGATTCCATGCAGCTCCACCTCTCTCTGGCAAGTTTCGACAACGGACACTACTCCACTCTCCGCAACAAGCTCCATGTGGCCCTGAACAACCCCTGACGCCACTACTCTCCGTAACAAACTCCATGCGGCTCTAAGCGGTCCACTACCAGATGGTTACAGACGTCACTGTCGGTCAGTTACACCCTCCATCTATAAATAAGAACCCCCAAATATGTTCTTCTCTAAGCTGGTAACTCTATCTCGAAACTCTGCCAAAATTTTCACTCGAGCACTCCATTTCTGTTGAAGCAAAGTACTGACTTGAGCATCGGAGGGTCTTGCCAGAGTACCCCCAACTCTGGTTTAGACTTTCTTTGCAGGTTTCGGCGGCAGCCGCGGTCATCCCAGCTCCAGCTTCTCCGACTTCGGAGAAATTCTGCACCAACAAGCATGATTCAGATGATCTGATCAGGGTTGACAGTTTAACCCTGAGTCATCCTAAACACAGGGGTCAAAAGGGATGAATTATACAGTAACCATATTCACATAGATTCTGAGTATTGCGATTGCGACTATTCGACCTATCCGAATGTCGGATACTATTGCTAGATGGTCACTTCGATTAGTACAGGAATTGGTTCCTGTGCTACCGGCTTAGGTTCGAACCTGCGGGGTCACATACATTAGAGGTTCTTATCTGATCTGATGGCTGATGAAGAGTTTTAATGCTCGTAGACCATGAGTCCTATGTGTCTGGGACTCTGTGATCGAGAATCAAGATTCTCTGATCATGAGTCCCACACATTTTGGGTACCGGGGTCAAGAGTCCCACTGGTTTGAGACTCTTCAATCAAGATTTCATATCGATGGACTTTGATACCCGATTGCTCACTAATTAACTCAATTTAATTGAGTAATTATTTTTAGATCAAGTTCAATTGAATTGGATTCAGTTGGGTTTGACCTGATTAGGTTAAGTGTTGATCTAATCGTCGAAGTAGTTTGGTCCCTGATTTGATCAGGGGTTGGGCTTAGTCAATTTTTGATTTGATTAAAATTTTATTGAGCCTAATTAACTTAAGTTTAATTTAGTCTAATTGTGCTTAACCTATTTTAATTAGGTTGGTTCAATTATGATCAAACCACCTTTTGAATTCAACTCCCTGCACCACCTTACTTCTCTGCACCCATTTGAATTCACGAGAAGCAACTTCTCATGAATTTTCTCCCATGCAAAGGTCTTCCCATGCCCCACATTTGTGCGCCATATGAGTGGATAAAGATGGTTGGTTGGCCATTCAAATTCAAAAAAAAATTTGAATTTGAATGAGCAACCAATCCATGTTCCACCTAGCCTTATCCTTGCGCCATTTGTTTTACACGAGAAAGAGTTTCTCGTGTAAATTCTCCATGCACAAGAGAAGCCATGCCTTCTCTCTTCTCATGCATAGAGTGGATAAGAATGAGTTGGTTGGCATTTGAATTCAAATTCAATTTGAATTCAAATGAGTAACCACTTATCTTTATCCTCTCACACGGTAAAAACACTGCAAAGATGCGGTCTTGCATCATTTTAAAAAGGAGATAAGAGAGGGCACACGCACAGAGCATCAAAGAAAAAAAGGTGGCATGAGAGAGGTTTCTTGTGTGAGAAAAGAAAAGAAAAGAAGAGAAAAAGGAGAGAGAAGTGGGCGCAAGCTTTTCTTGTGTACCCTAGGGTTTTGGCTTAGGGTTCGAGAAGTGAGAATGTGAGCTATGAGTGTCGTGAGCCCACTAAACTTTAGAGAGAGCATCATCAACCTCTCTACCATCTTTGCTGATGATCCAGAGTATCTGAGGAGTCGACAGACATCGATCGAAGGAGTTCGATCAACATCGGCCATCAAAAAGGTACAGTCAAGAACTAGCATTCGTGAGGAGCCGATCAGATCGAGAGCTTCGTGTGGATGATCTGCAGAAGTCAGATACACTGTGTGGCTATGTTGTGATGATCAGATCCTTCCGACGGTGATCAGAT
This sequence comes from Elaeis guineensis, assembly GCF_000442705.2. NCBI lineage: Eukaryota > Viridiplantae > Streptophyta > Magnoliopsida > Arecales > Arecaceae > Elaeis > Elaeis guineensis. The sequence goes on along the minus strand of NC_026004.2, from coordinate 34,796,401 downwards.
TACGGTGATCAACTACCCGCACAAAGGTAATGTATTCTGAACACAAAAGAGTAAATTGTTTACTGCAGAAGTTTGAATTTCAAATTTAAATACATGCATGCTATATATCATATTTAGATCCTAGTGTAGGATAAATATATATTAATTAATTAGATTAATTAATAATTTTTACTGTAAAATAGTGATTTTGAAAAAATTTTAAAATTATCGTTTTACCCCTGCACTCAAATTTCACTTCAAATGGTATCAAAGCAGATTCTAAAATATGATATATATATTTGCATACATAGATTAAGTTGTAATCTAAAAGTTTAAATTTAAAATTTAAAATTTAAAATTTAAAATTTGAAATTTAAATTTTAAAATTTATTCAAAATTCATAATTCAAAATTTTGAAATTCAAATTTTGAAATTTGAATTTTAAAATTTAAAATTCGAAATTCAAAATTCAAAAATTTGAAATTTAAAAATTTAAAATTTAAAATTTGGTTAAAATTTTAAATTCAAATTTCAAAATTTGAAATTCAAATTTTTAAAATTTGAAATTTGAAATTTGTTTGAAATTTAAAATTTAAAATTTGAAATTTGAAATTTAAAATTTGAAATTTAAATTTTGAAATTGATATATTTAGATGTACTTGATCCAAGTAGCAAGTAATCTAATTGGGTTGGTGGCCATGGTCATCCGGTCATAAGAGAAAAGTAGGGTTTAAAGACCCTCTCCTCCAATTCGATGAGGTTCTCCTATGGCGGTAGGGATGCCGCTGCAATTATATCCCATACAGATGAAGCAGCGAAAGGACTTAATTGTAAAGGTTCAATTATAAAATTTATCATGAATGTGTTAGATTAGATCTAAAGGAATATTCATGATTTATTTTGATTGAGTTATTTTCTATTATGTAATTAGCAATAGGATTGCTATTTATGAAATGTGCTGATCTATTTGTGAAATGAGTCAACATATTTGATGAACAGAAAATAAAACCTTTCAAATTTAAAAATTATTTTCGAAATACCAAATCCTAACCCATCAGTCCAAATACTTAATTAAAAGAATTAAGTGTTGTCAAGTTGGTCTAAAATTATGAATTAAGACCTAAGACAATTGCATAAACTTGTGGGTCAATGGGTTAGATGGATTAGGTTCATAATTGGGTTGACCTAAAGTTAGCTTAAAGAAATAAACTAAATTAGAATAATTGATCAAATCTAATCAAAAATTTAATTAGATTAGGTCAAGGACACTCTAGCCTCAACTCCAATAGTTGTAGTTGAATGGGTCCATGTCTTTAACTAGATCAAGATGGACTTAATTCATGGCTATGCAGTGGAATCCTATTTACTAAGTTGATCAAATTAAAACTAATGAATCGGTTGGTGTCTAAGGTAAGTTCGGCAGTTTGACCAGTGGTTCTTAAGTGGGAGCTACTCGCATTGATTCGATCTCTGACGAGTTAAAGGCATATCCCCACCACTGATCTCACATACCTGACCAATCTGGTGAGTTAAGTTTTGATTAGATCACTTGGTGATTAGGGCTCACCCATATCATTAGGTAAATCAGTGTGATTGATTTAGGTGCTCCTAATGTCAGCTTTAATTAAATCTTTTTTAATCTGACTTGGTGAAGTCAATGGGAAGATTGAAATTGGCTGGTTAATTTCTTCTCTTCCTTCACTTAATAAAATCTTCAAAAATTATTAGGTCCCTAAAATGATTAAGTTATAGTGATAACTAAGTCATAGCCTCTCATTAAGTGAGTGATAATGAGTCCATTAGTTTAATAATCACTGGAGGCCCAAAGGCCTGGTGCTTATTGACTAATGGAATTATCATTTATAGTATGATAATTTGGTTGAGTCTTTCTGATGGTGGTCAAGTTGGCCGGCCAAAGTCGGGCCTGATCATTTATTGGTCTGATTCACAAAATAAAGTCATGTTAATGGTTGGACCTAATCAGATCTTTTCAGTGGAGGCCAAAGCCTACTGATTAGGTTCTGGGGTAAAATTAATTACAAGAAGTTGTTTAGAGAAACAATTGGCTATGAACCATCCATAGATGCACATGGGTTGACCAACCAAAGTTGGGCTCGTGTGTAGTCTGTGTGGATTCTAGTACCTACTAAGGAATTAAAGTAATTTCTTGAATTGGAGGTTGAGGCTACTAGTTTGTAAAAATACTGAAAAAACTTTAGACTAAAGTCCAAGTCTTTAGTATTAATAATTTATATACTAATAGAGGTCTGATTTTCTTTTATGCAGCTATGGCCACTACCCTGTCGCTTTAGTCATTATTAGATAATGACAAGCTCATGGGACCTAATTTTGATAGCTGGTATCAAAAATTAAAAATCATCCTTGAGCATGAGCGGATCCTTTATGTAGTAACGAATCCGACACTCGAGGAGCCAGCCCCGAACGCTAGAGGGATCGTCCGAGACACTTACCAAAAGTGGCTCAACGACCGCACCACCATTCGGTGCATAATGCTGGCGGCAATGAATGATGAGTTTAGCCGCAGGTTCGAGAATGCCCAGCTGCAGGAGATGCTTCAAATGTTGAACGACTCCTTTGGCATGCCTGACGATGTTGAAAGGCACAAAATTAGTTGTGCCATTTTCAATGCTCGGATGAGGGATGGGGCCTCAGTCACCGATCATGTACTGTACATGATCGAAATGATTGAGCACCTAAGCAAACTGGGCTTTCCCTTGCACGAGCAGCTCGGTAAGGATGCGATCCTTAATTCTTTGCCCAAGTCCTTCCTCCCCTTCCTTACTCATTTTTGAATGACAAAACCTACAGTGAACTACCATGGCTTGTTGGGGTTGCTGCAGAACTTTGAGAAAGACCACCAGCTCCATAAGGAGTCAGTGAATGTTGTGGGAGGATCTTCTTCTGGTCGTCGACCCTTTAAGAAAGAGAAGAAGAACAAGAATAAGAAGAATAAGAAGGTGCAGTCGCATGCTAGGACGTCTACACAGGGTCAGACCAAGAAGTGCAAGCCCGACCAGAGCCAGATGGAGTGCTTCTTTTGCAAGAAGCAGGGGCACTGGAAGAGGAACTGTCCTCTATACATTGCCTCCCTAGACCTGAACAGGCCAAAGAAGAAGCAAGATAATTATATGATAACACCTTACAACTTTTCCATTTGTGATACTACTGCCTGGGTATTGGATACCGGAAGCCCTTATCATATTTGTAATTCGATGCAGGGTCTACAGATCAGTAGGAGATTTGATGACGGCGAGAGGTTCCTGAACGTTGAAGATGGAAGCAAAGTTTTAGTTCTAGCTTTAGGAATCATGAACCTTGTAATCAATTCTCGTAATATAATTCTGAATGAATGTCACTATTGTCCAAGCTTTTTATTAAATATTATTTTTGTAGGCCTTTTGGCCATGTACAGTTATGAATTTTTAATAAAAAAAAATATTTGTAATATCATTTTGAATGGTGTTATAATATTTGTTGGACAAATAAATAATAGAATTTACATACTATCACAGCCTGTTAATATGGTTCAAACCTTCAATAAATATCCTAGAATAGATAATGTGTCAGAAGTCTACCTTTGGCACTGTAGGCTAGGTCATATCAATAAGAACAGAATAAACAGGTTGGCTCAAGAAGGAATTCTTAAAGTTAGTGATAGTGAATCACTTCCAACCTGTGAGTCCTATCTTCTTGGAAAAATGACCAAGTCATCTTTTACTGAAAAAGGTGAGACAGCCAGTGAACTTTTGGGTCTAGTACATTCTGATGTATGTGGACCCATAAGCTCAAGTGCAAGAGATGGATATTTCTACTTCATAACCTTCACAGATGACTTATTGAGGTATAGGTATGTCTACTTAATGAAGCATAAGTCAGAATCATTTGAAATGTTCAAACTATCCCAAAATGAGGTAGAAAAACAAACTAAGAAGTGTATTAAAATTCTTTGATCTGATCGAGGAGGTGAATATCTTTCCAATGAGTTTCTGACATATCTTGGAAAGAATGGGATTCTCTCTCAGTGGACTCCTCCTAGAACACCACAGCATAATAGTGTGTCTGAAAGGAAGAATCGGATCTTGTTGGACATGGTTTGATCCATGATGGGGTTTGCTGGTCTGCCGATCTTCCTCTGCGGATATGCACTCGAATTGGCTTGTTACCTTCTAAATAGGGTTCCAAGTAAGTCTGTAACCAAAATGCCATATGAGATATGGATAGGACGTAAGCCAGTACTCTCGCACCTTAGGGTTTGGGAGTATCCAGCTTATGTTAAACGTTTAATTACGGACAAGCTTGGACCTAGGTCTGACAAGTGTTATTTCATAGGGTACCCAAAAGAGACCAAAGGGTATTATTTCTACCTAGCTGATGAGCAAAAGGTGTTTGTCAGTCTTAAGGCAATCTTTTTGGAAAAAGAGTTCCTTGGTGAAGGGACTGTTGCCTCTAAGATCGAACTTGAGAAAGTTCGGCAGGTGAAAAAACTGATACAAGTTGCTAAACCTGAACCGAATTTGGTTAGATCAGATCCGAAGCCCATTGTTCCTGCATCCTTAAGGCGGTCTGGTAGAGTACCACGTCAACCAAATAGATACTATAGTTTTTTGGTCCGGGATGATGATCCTGTTGAACTTGATGAAAACGATAAAGATTCGATCATCTACATGGATGCAATGCAGAGACCTGACTCTGAGAAATGGCTAGAGGCCATGAAATTCGAAATGGAGTCCATGAAGGTCAACGATGTGTGGACATTGGTTGACCCACCCGAAGGAGTAAAATCCATAGGGTCTAAGTGGGTTTTCAAGAGGAAGAGAGGCACAGACGAAAAGGTAGAAACCTATAAAGCCTGTCTGGTTGTCAAGGGATATCGTCAACATTATGGTATAGACTATGATGAGACATTTTCTCCTGTGGTAATACTCAAATCTATTCGGATTATGCTTGCGATAGCTGCCCATCTGGACTATGAAATCTGACAGATGGATGTGAAGACAGCTTTCCTAAATGGAGAGTTGGACGAAGAGGTGTATATGATACAACCTGAAGGATTCACATCCATAGATGAGTCTAAGGTGTGTAAGCTATAGAGGTCTATTTATGGACTTATGCAGGCATCCCGAAGTTGGAACATATGTTTTGATAAGACGATCAAGACGTATGGCTTCGTTAAGAACAGAGAAGAGCTCTGCATTTATAAGTGGGCTAATGGTCTAGTAGTGGAATTTCTTGTATTGTGTGTGGATGATATTTTCTTAATCGGGAATGATGTCCCTGTATTATAAGGAATAAAGATTTGACTGTCGTCACAGTTCTCCATGAAGGATCTAGGAGAAGCTTCCTACATCCTAGGGATGAGGATCTATAGGGATAGATCTAAAAGGTTGCTTGGCTTATCTCAGTCCACGTATATTGATACTATGCTGAAGAGGTTCAGCATGCAGAATTTCAAGAAAGGCTATCTACCGATACGCCATGAAATTTCTCTCTCGAAGAGGGATTGTCCGACAACACCTCAAGAGAGAGAGCGTATAGATAGAATTCTATATGCTTTGACAGTGGGATCTATCATATACGCCATGACATGTACACGACCAGATGTGGCATACTCACTAGGGGAAGTGAGTAGATACCAATCTGATCCAGAGGAGAATCACTGGAAGGTTGTTAAAACCATCCTGAAGTATTTAAGAAATACTAAGGACCAGTGGCTTGTTTATGATGAATCAAACTTGAGACTTATAGGATTTACAGACTCTAGTTTTCAGTCTGATCATGATGACAGCAAGAGTGTGTCACGATTTATTTTTACCCTTAATGGTGAGGCTGTCTGCTGGAAGAGTTCCAAGCAGCACACTGTAGCTGATTCAGTTTGTGCGGCAAAGTATGTCGCTGCATCAGATGCTGCCAAAGAAGTGGTGTGGCTGAAGAAATTCATCACCGAGCTCAGAGTAGCACCCTCCCTTATTGGTCCAGTTCTGCTCTACTGTGACAGCTCTGGAGCCATTGCTCAGGCGAAGGAACCGAAGGCACACCAGTGGATGAAGTATATTCTGTACCGCTACCATCTCATCCGAAAAATCATGGATCGAGGTGACATCGACCTTCAGAAGATCGATGGAAAGGACAATCTGGCCAATCCATTCATTAAAGCTATTGCGGTGAAGGAGTTCGATGACTTCAAATCAAAGATGGGTATTAGATACTGCACTGATTGACTTTAGGCCAAGTAGAAGATTGTTAATTAATTAGATTAATTAATAATTTTTGCTGTAAAATAGTGATTTTGAAAAGTTTTAAAATTACCATTTTACCCCTACACTCAAATTTTACTTCAGAACTGTCGATGCACCTCAGGTCAAAGAACTAGACACACAACTACAGCATCGAGCTAGTCATCAACGAAAAGGTAGACTTTCTTATGACTGCTTGATATGGTCACGCTCAGTACTCTCATTCTCAACGAATATCTATACTTTCATTCTGATGTCTCCACACCATAGACTCAAGATACATCTACCCTAAGGAAGCGATCGTACACCAACCTTTCGGATCTCACCATCCTCGTGATGATCCTATGGTCAGGAGCTGTTATGAGTTAGTTATATAAATTCATGCCTTAAATTTTCAACTCTTGAAAATATGAATTTACATTCTCACTAACTCAAAGGATGTATCACAGACACAATGTACACAATGTGATAGAAGAATAATCCTTTTCATTCATTTATAGTCAAAATTACAAATTTGCCCTTAAATTTGTACAGGAATGTGTCAGACGATCTGGCATCTAGGGCACACATCTATCAAATTCCATCTTGATCATACTCTGACTTCGCAAGTACTTGACTATGCCCAGAAGCCTTCCGTTACTGAATTAGAAATTCAGTTAGTCCAGTACCAAAGCACAGTGAGTTGGTTCCAAATCACTGAGGTGATCTCAGGTCTAAGAGACACTTATACCTATATCCCATCAGAGACATTCTCGACAGCAGAATACTCTGGAGTTGGTCACGTTCAATGATGATGTACTCTTACATCTCACCTGTATGCCATACCAGTATCTCCACACTCCTTGATTAAGAGGACAACCAACCCATATGGCCCACAGTGACCTATGCTCGATAGAAGCTGTCGTCCTTATTAACAGCTTATCATTTGGTCGTGAACAGTTTTAAAGACTAATCGATAAATCCTCTCTTTATCAAACTTAAATAGTCCTAAGGACTTCATCATAACAATGGAGTTCATTAGAAGATGAATGCTTATGATGAAAATGCCAAATATATTTTATTTATTAACAAATCAATTATCATATAAGATTGCTCAACAGTCAACAGGCTGACGATTAATTTTTGAGACACATTTCTCAACATTCTGGGCATAGTCAAGTACTTGCAAAGTCAAAGTATGATCGAGATGAGATTAACCACTCCAAGAGTTGGAGAAGAATGAGTCACTATATTTCAATTTAGCAAAACCTTGGTCAGGATAATCCATCAGATGGATTTGATATTTTAAAATATAATGTGGACAACCTGATCAGAGTTGGCAGTTGAACTCTGAGGTGTCCTATGATCATTTTGATCAAGGGGATGAATTATATGAAAACTATATCTGTATGGGTTCTAAAGATGTTTTACACATTCGACCTATCCGATCGTCGAGTACCATTGCTAGATGGTCACTTCGATTGGTACAAAAATTTATTTCTATGTTACCGACTTAGGTTCAGACCTATGAGGTTATATACATTAGAGTTCATGATTCGATCGGATGGTTGATCAATGATTAAGAATCGTTCTAGGGTTAAATGATCAATACGATTGACATTTAACCTAGTGCAAGTGTTGCAGGAGGATCGATTAGCAATTCGATTGCTAATTGACTTAATTTGATTAAGCCAATGAGCTGAGATTAAATCTAATTAAATATGATTTAATTAGATCTAATTTAGACTTGATTGGATCAAGTCTAATTGATTTATTGGATAAGCCAAGTGCAAGAAAAAAATTAGTCCTAGTTCAATTAGGACTTGGATCAACCTAATTTCTAATTTGATTAAAAAATTAAATCTAATTTAATCTGATTAAATTAGATTCTTAATTAGGTTAAGATCTATTTTAATTGGGTTGATCTAATTTTGGTTTGATTTGGTTGGAGATACCAAATTAAAACAAGTCATAAGATAGAATCCTAGTAAGACTAAGATTCCACCTTGCGCCACATAAGCCCCCCCCACGCCCTCTCTCTTATTCCACCCCAATCCCCTCTTATTTTGTGCCACAAAAACCCTCTCCCAGATCTTTCCTATATCCAGAAGATTTTCTCTCTTCTTTCATATATGGAAAGTGGTTGTGGATCAAATCAAAGTAGAAATAAGTTTGGATTTCAAATTCTATGAGATAGAGTTTTAGAAATCCAAAACTCTTTCCTTTTTGCACCAAATTTATCCAATTTTTTTTTAAGAATTTTGTGAATTTTAGGGCACACATTGTGCACCCTTTGCTGGTAGTCCATGCATGAAAACAAGGAGGAGGCACCCAAAAGTTGGGCACCCCTTATCTTGCCATGTTTGGATAAGCCTTGACTAGGTATTTGACCTAGACAAGGACTCTATCATATCTCTATCTATAAAATGAGTTTCTTCATAAAATTTTTGATGAACACAAAAATTTGAGAGAACTTTGGGGCATCCAAAAAATAGAGAGAAAGACCTTTGGGTTATGGAGATATAATAGACACAAGATAGGGTGTCTAGGAGAGAGTAAAGAGAAGAAGAAGAGGGTCTTCTCTAGGATTGTTAGTTTCATCTCTTTCCTTCCTCCATCTTGAGTTTTCTGAGAGTGTCTCAAATCTAAAACTCCTTCTCCTACTTATCATCTTTGAAAGAGTCTAAATCAAGAAGAAGAAGGTACCTAATCAACCATCAAAGAAAGATCAGCGCAGTACTAGCATACTGTGCTGATTTTCTGAAGTAGGACTTCTGATCGAGATTCGTGAGCTCGTGTAGATGACTCCTAGAGATCGGACGTGCGTGTGGTTTGCAACATCATCCTCAAGCCCAGATCAGTAAGGTTAGAATGTCTAACTTGCAAGGTAATAAATCTGATCTATTATTTAATATATACATTAGATGTAGTATAGAAACATGTTGATATGATCAACATGTAGTTCATGCTCTTTATATATTTTAATTTTTGATTTAATGCTATATAATAATCATGTAATAAAATCTTAGATCTAGGGATTCTTTGATTTTAAAAAATAAATTTTGATTTATTTTAGTCTTTCGCTGTCTGATCTTAAAAAAGTTTCAAGATCTAACCCTGAAACCCTAGATCTGGTTCCTTCAATAAGATGCAAGAATGCAAGAAAATAAAAAAATTTAGATAGAGAGCAAATAAGCACACCATAAATAATTAAGATTTATAATGGTTCGGTACCAACTTTGCACCTATATCCACTCCCCAAGCTCCTACTTGGGAATTTAAATCCACTAAAACGTATTCAACAAGAATACAATATCGGTACCTCCGACTCTAGCTATTCTAAACTAGAACACTTATTTTTTGGATACAAGCCAACCCAATATAATCCGATTCAAGGTTTGGATCAACCTATCTAAGTTTTAGAACCCTTCCAAAACTAAAGATCAAGACAGAAATAGAGTATAAGAGTTAATGACAAAGAAATACAAGTTTAGCTCCTTTAATGAGCAAACAAAATCTTAAATACACTTTACATAATAAGGAAGAAGCTTTTCTAATTTTTTTCAAGATTGTTGAAGACTTGAATGAGCTCTTGAGGAATTGGTGAACTTAAAATGAAAGCTTCTTTTGCTTGAAGAGGCCTTTTTGCTTAGGGCTGAAATGAATGCTTAAAAAATCTTATCTTTTTCCCTCCTTTAAGTGCCTTTATAGCTTCAATAGATGGTAGAAAAAAATTTGGACAGGATTAGAACCGTTAAAGTGTATTAAATGAGTATTAAATATGATCAAAATAAGCTAAAAATTTAGCCGTTACAGAGATTTTTCATCACAGGGGCGACTCATCGGGTCGTCCCCTGCATAGGGGTCGACTCATAGGATCGACCTCTGTGGCGTAGAACAAAAAGTGACTATTCTGTATCTTTGACTTGCACAAACAACAGAAGTTGACCCTTAGGATTATCCCCTTTGGGTGTGCCAGCCAAAAATAGCATGCCGTTCAACCCCTTTTGATAGGGATCGATCCTAGGGGTCGACCTTTTCTTTAAACATGATTTTCTCTCAAAATATACATCTAAAAAATATAAAATTTTCTTTAATAGATCATAAATCTTCTGTTCTTACTATTGAGACTTTCAAAATAGAATTTGATAAAATTATAATTTTACTCCTGAAATACAATAAATCTTTTTTAAGTCAAAATCATTAGTAACCCTCTAAAATATTTTGTAATCATCAAAATTAATTCATGGAGTAACAAATAAAAATTATCGTTATCCTGTGCCAGCACAGATATAAAAATTAAATTTATACTAACTACAGGTACATAATAGCATTCTTTCTAAATTAAACTAATCCCTAATGATAATCATAGAGGATAGGTCCCAATGGCTATAATAGCAACTCTTGCTTTATTATCAATCCGAAGAGTAATCTTGCCTTTCCTCAGCCCTCTAACTTTTTTAAAATATTGCATAGAAGTGCACAGATGAGCACTTAAACTAGAATCTAGAACCCAACTAGAAAAAGAGAAAATCGTTAGATTAGTTTCAATTACGAGCAAATCAGATGTACCTTCAGAAGACCCATCCTTTTTGTTCTTCACAGTCACTAGGTAGGTCAGACAGTTTCTCTCTAGTGGCCTTCGACATTGCAATAAAAATACTTTTTCTTATCATCAGCCTTCTTCAGAACCTACTTCTTGGACTTGACCTCGTTCTTTTACTTCTTTACAGTCTTTTTCTTTTTCTTGAAAGAAGATTTTCTCTTATAGAAATTCTGCTCCACAATCAGAACTGTATCTTTTGAACTTTTCAAAGTGCCCCTCAGCTATCACTAACATATTCAGCAATTTGGATAAAGTGCTATCAATCTTATTCATATAGTAGTTCATAATGAACTGCCCATATAAATCAAGAAGAGACTGGAAGATCAAATCCATCTATAATTCCTTGTCTATGTTCATCCTGAGCTTCTAAAGCTCTTCAATGTCCTTGATCATTGTCAAACAATGATCATTGATGAACTGTCCATCATGCACTTTCACTCTGAATAGTCTCTGAGAGATCTCAAAGCGAGTTGTACAACTCTGCTCATCGTACAACTCTTACAGATGAGTCAGCATCTCTTTGGCAGTCCTTATGCTTTCATGCTATACTAAAGATTATTGGATATGGATACTAGAATGTAACATTTCATCTTATTATCCTCATCCACCCACTTTTTAAATGCAGCTCGTTGATCAGGGGTTGGACGAGCTGGTAACACAGGTGCATCCTGGTCTAGGACATAGATTAGTTTTTCAGAACTGAGAATAATTTTTAAATTTTGGAGCCAGTCTTTGTAGTTCATTCCAGTCAATCTATTTGTGTCAAGGATATGGGCTAAAAAGTTGGCATTCGACATAGTTATCTGCAGAGAAAATAATTTTTAGTTAGATATTTATACTTATCAAATTTTTATTCTAGAGACTTTAAAAATAAGCAAAGGCTCTTACTATTTCCTCGAATCTCCCATACTCCTCGGATGGAGAAACGAAAATCTATATGCAATCAATTTTTAGTGGGTGCTGTGATCCCACTGATTCATATGCACCTTACCTAATAGTTATTGGTGAACATAGACTAATGAGGGAACAATACCTTGTCCATTGCTTCACTAAGCAAGATGCAGCAGGTTTGATCTCTAAGTCTTGTAGCCTCACCTAACAGTTATTGGTATATTTTTTAGTTATGTCAGACCCATCATTTACCAATGGATGTAAAGCTATCATTGAGATCCTCACCTAATAGTTATTGGGTCCAACCCCATCTCTATCTCGAAGCATCAATTAGAATAATATTTAACCAATCACTGTAGCCAATCGAGAACGATCAATGCTAGAAAGGCACCTGCATCTCTACAATGATGGAATATATTTAAACTTAATATTTAGTGAGGAGATTTAGGTTTAGATCTCTTCTAAATCAGCAGATATGACATCTGACTAATCAAGTTCAGGTCAGCACATCTATATGTCTGACTTACCTAGTTGATATGGGTGAACATGAGTCAATAAGTAACCTAACATGAAATTGAATCTCTCAAAATGACCAGGTAAGTTAAGATGAGTGGGGGTCCCCCCATTATTTTTTTTAGACACCAACAAATTGGTCAAGTCAGACAATGGAACTAATTAAATAACCATCATCTAAATACTTGCCTTAGACACCAAATTGGTCAATTAGAATCGATCGGGTTAACATATTGAAATGGATCTGAACCACTAAGCTAAATTTGATCTTGAGTCAATCAATTTACAAAAAAATATGAATCGAAGTAACCAACTACAGCTAAACTTAACTTTGAGCCCCTTTGACTTAATCATAACCAACCATTGATTAGATTTAATCAACTGCTCAAAATCAACAATAGATTCTAGCCTAATTTAATCAATTGACCTTAATTATAGTTTAATCACTAGATCTAATTTGTTCAACCTATATCCATATGCAATAACATAATTTTTTAGATTCTAAAAATATTTTTTAGATTATATTTCATTGCATGCATTAGTGGCTTATGATCTTGAAATAGTTTCAGATCTAAACCTAATGTTATATATCACATATATCAAGTTTTTGATCTAAACTTTAAACATATATCACATATATATTAAATTATAGATCTAAAATAAGAATTATATATATCAAATATATATTAAATTACATCTAAAATAATAATTAAAATATTATAAAAATAATTTTCAAAAAATTGATTTGCATCAAACTAGAACAATCTTTTCAATATAGGGGGTAAACCATATACCAGGACAATCTTATACCAATCCGATGCAAATATTTAATCATTCTAATTTTAGATCTAATATAAAAAAAAATATATTATATATATTAATTTGTAGATCTAAAAGATTGATTTAAATATTTTAAAAATAATTCTTAAAATCGATAAATCTTGTACTAGGATAATCTTTTCAATATAAGAAATAAATCTTATATCAGGATAACCTTATACCAGTACAAGATCAATTTTAAATCATCTAAACTGTCAGATCTAAGACTAAAAATCAGATTATACATATCTTAAAAACCAGTGGCTCTGATACCACTGTTAGAAAATCGGATAGAATTGCATGCATAAATTTTAAATTTTTTTTGAAGTAGCAGTAGAAATGATCTAGGTTGTTGCCCAGCTATGCAACCCAAGAGGAGGGGTGAATTGGATTTTTAAAAAATTTAAACTTAACTTACAACTATGAAGATTATTTAACAATGAGCAAGATAAGTATGGAGAGTGTAATTTATGCAAGGTGTAGAAGTTGGATGCAAGAATACAAGAGGATAAAGAAATTTAAAAGGAGAGCAAGTAAGCACAACACAAACAAGAAGATTTATAATGGTTCGGTGCCAACCTTGCACCTACATCTACTCCCCAAGCTCCTACTTGAAAATTCAAATCCACTAAACTGTATTCAACCTGAATACAATCGTCGGAACCTCCGACTCTAGCTATCCTAAGCTAGAACACTTATTTTTTGGGTACAAGCCAACTCAATACAATCCGATTCAAGGTTCGGATCAACCTTTCCACATTTTGGAATCCTTCCAAAATAAAAACAACAACTCAAAAAAGAGTATTACAGTTAATTGCACAGAAATACAGATGAAGCTCCTTTAATGAGCGAATAAAACTTTAAATACACTTTACACAATTAGAAGGAAGCTCTTTCTGATTTTTTCAAGATGGTTGGAGACTTGAATGAGCTCTTGAAGAGTTGGTGAACTTGAAACAAAAACTTCTTGAACTCTTTTAGTGCGCTCTTGCTTAGGGTTGAAAAGAATGCTTGAAGAATCTTTTTCAAATCTCTTCCTTTATTTTTTTTGTTGATTCCCTCCTTTAAGTCCCTTTATATAACTTCAAATAATGATGGAGAGTAATCTGGGCTGAAATAGAACTATTAGAGCACATTAAATGAGCATTAAATACAATCGAAATGGGTTAAAAACTAGCCATTGTGGAAATTTTCCGTCACAGGGGTCGACTCATAGGGTCGACTCATGCTCATGGGTTGACTCATGGGGTCGACCTCTGTGAAAAAGAGTAGAAAATGATTGTTCTATAATTTTGGCCTGCAGAGCAACAGAGGTCGACTCATAGGGTCGACTCATGCCAAGGGATCGACCCATGGGGTCGACTCACAGAGTGTGCCAGCCAAAAAATTTTGCATGCCGTTCAGCCCTTCTAGCCATGAGTCGACTCATGGGGTTGACTCAAAAATATAAACCTAATTTTCTTACAAAATACACTTCCAAAAATATTGAAATTACCTCCAATAGATTTCACATCTTTTGTTCTTGCTCTTGAGGCTTCCGAATCAGGTCTTGATAAAATTATGATTTTGCCCCTGAAATGCAATAATTCTTTTTTCAAGCCAAAATCATTAGAAACTCTCTCAAATACTTTGTAATCATCAAAATCAATTCAAGGAGCAACAATCTCTTCCTTTTTGATGATGACAAAATACTTGAGCAAAAGCATATATAAAGTATTGAACATGAATTTTAAATTTATGAAGATGCATCACTTAAATATTATAGCCAAGTATTTGAATGAAATGCATCATAAGCAGTTTGAAGATAAATTTAAAATTTGCTAAAAATTTGAAATTTACTTATAAGTTCATTTATTTGGAAAAAAAAAGGCTGATGATTTTGATTCTTTGACACATGTGCCCATTTGCTTAATAATTTACTTATTGCTCAATCTTTTGATTCTCTACTCCCCCTTTTTGATAGCATCAACTAAGATTCTCTACTCCCCTTTTTAAGGACATATTTTCTCTATTCCTCCTTTTTGATGGGATCAATTTTATTTCTTTAGCTCCCTTCTTTGATTGCTTATATCTCTATTGCTTATTGTTTTACTCCCCCTCAATATAGCAAACGTAAAAGATACACTAATTTGCTCATTTAGAAGATATTGCAATTCATAGTATTTCACAACACAAATATAAGTTATTTTTCATATCTCATAATTAAAAGCAATTCAATTTGATCACATTCATAGACATTCATTGAAGGTCAAAGAATCTATATATATTTAAAAAGTGACTGAATACATAGGTGTTTCAATACATATGAGTCAACTTAGAGTACAAAATTCATGGATAGAAACTATCCAAGAGTCAATCAGTCAACACATTACATAGCCCACAAGATAGATCCTAGACAAAAATAAAAGAAAGGACAAACTACACTAGATCTAATAGATGTCATGGCTGGAAGGATCAGAGTCTGATGAATCAGAGATAGGGTGAGGAGATGAAGGATCATGTCCATGAGCTCGACCTCGATCGTGTCTGCCTCTGCCATGGGTAGAGGTGCCAGTACGAGAAGAGGGGTGAGAAGATCCTGAAGCCTGAGAAGCTATGGACTGAGCTACGAGTGAGAGTCTGATGGTGTCCAGAAGATTCAAAGCTCTCGAGACAGACTGCATCAGGGCACTGAACTGAGTAGAAGCATATTCACTAGAGCCCCTGATCTCTCTCCTCAAGAAGTCAAAACCACTCTCTAAGACTCCTCAAAGTTTGGCCACCTCTGCAGATAGGTCTGAGACCTCTGTGATGTCCTCATGCGACTGTGGATGGACTAGAGCTAACACTTGCCCCTGCAAGTCAAGTACTATGCCAGTCAGTCTCAATATACAACCCTCAAGCTGCTCAATGCATATTGACTGATCAGCAATCATCTGAAAAATAATAGAAATGTGAGGGATCAGTGTCTGATCAGATACATCCTGAGATATCGATCCCTGTGCAAAAACTAAAGTACCAATCTATCGAGATAGAATGGAGGCTACTCACTGAGATATCATCTCAATCTGATCATCTGCCAATCTGAGCTCTGAAGGATCTGCTCTGCTGTCTGACGGGCCAGCCTCGTGGTCAGAAACAAACTGAATATCTGGTGATACTGCCCTGTGATCGCAGAGGGGTGAGGATGGTCCTTCCTCCTCTGCTCTATCCTCAGCTCTCTCTTCCACACCTTTTGTCCAACCACCATCAGTTTTAGAAAATCCCATACGATGCAATGTATGGCGGTTGATAGTGTCGGAGTGAGATAGCCTAGCTACTGCCTCCCCCTCAAAGCTAACTCCGAACCTCCTAAATACTAAAGTGAGAGCCATTCCAAAAGGCAAGTGTGCCTTGGACCTGTTCAAGGTCTCTCTCATAGCCTCAAACATCAATGCCGGGAGGTTCAGGGGGGTTTGTGTAACACATGATACATAATACAGATATCCCGATCAGAAAGAAGATCATGTCTACCACTTCTAGGAAAAAATAATTTAGTTACCATGTGGTGTAGCAGTCTCATCTCAATAGAAAGAATCTTTGCCTCTAATTTGTTCAAACTTCTAGTGAAGGATCTCCCTAGGATAACATTTATTCCTTCCTTTTTAACTGAGAGCTCCATGTTGGTATACCCCTCACATGGTAAATGAAGAATCTGCCCCAAAAGCACAGGATCTAGGCTAATGTCTACACCCTTCACTGTGGATTTCACTGTTTCATTGTTGTACCCCAAATTTAGGTAAAACTCTCTGACAAGATTAACATAAGTATTTTCTTTCAAGGAGTAGTAAAATTTCTATCTTTGGTCCTTAATCTTTGATCCAATGATGAACCCTTCTTTTTCAAAAAACCTGAAATCAATATTTTTCTCGGATTCTACTTTTCTATCGGAGAGGGGTACCTTACTAGGGCTGATTGATGATCGGGTTGTAGCTGGAGCTAAAGCAGAAGCAGGATTTGAAGCAGAAGTGGTCTCGATTGCTAGTCTCTTTTGGCGCACACTTTCCTCCAACCCGCGAACGATTTTCCTCCTCTGTGGAAGCTTCATCTTGGGAGCCATTTGCGCAGCCAGGACTAGCACGAAACTTAGGAGAGCAAATGTGAGGGAGAGATGAAGGGTTTTTAGTGGAAAGATAAGGATTTTGGAGAAGTGATGTGCCGATTTGGAGGAGACGGATAGAGTCTAGGGTAAGCTCGAATCGCTCCAAATGAAGAAGGAGAAGGGGAGGAATTTGGTTCCAAGAGGGCGATTTAGAGGGTGAGAGACGGTGGGAGAAGGATCTTGAGAGAAAACTTAGATTTGAGGAAGAAGAGAGGGAGACTTTTGGTCTGGTGGAAGGAAGAAGGCGGAGAGTTGGGTCGGCTCAAGGAGAGATTTCCAACAAAAAGAGAGCGCCCGAAGGATTTAGTCATTATTACAAGTTTACCCTAGGGTCGATCCTGGGGGTCGACTCATGGCATAGAAAAATTCAAAAAAATGATGAAATAATTTCAAAAAAATTTGAAACATTAGAAGAAGGATGTTTACCCAAAAATTGATTATGAGAATGATAATTTTGGGCTTTTGAGCTCTTAAGAAAAGATGAGAATTGAGCTAAATGAATTTTTGGCATTGGGACCTTGGAATCAGAGAGATACTTAAGCTGATAGATCAAGGATTCCTAGTTCTCTCCTAATTTCACAAAATCTATCTTCACTTAAGGCCTTGATAAAGATGTCAGCTAATTATTTTTCAATACGAACATAGTCAAGAATTATGTCTTTATTTTGGACATATTTCCTTATGAAATGATATCTGATTTTAATATATTTTGATCTAGAATGTTGAATTGGATTTTTAGTGAGATTTATAGCACTAGTGTTATCACATCTTATGGGAGTTTCATTAAGTTTGATACCAAAGTCTTCGAGTTGTTGCTTAATCCACAAGATTTGAGCACAACAACTTTCGGCTGCAATGTATTCGGCCTTGGCCGTAGACAGTGCTACCGAATTTTGTTTCTTGCTAAACCAAGAGATTAGATTAACTCCAAGAAATTGGCAAGTTTCACTAGTATTTTTTCTATCTAATTTACATCCAGCAAAATTGGTATCTGAATATCCTATTAAGTCAATTAATGAGTTCTTAGAATATCATAATCTTAGAGTTTGTGTACCATTTAAATATCTAAGGATTCTTTTAACTACATTCAAGTGTGATTCTTTTGGATTTGATTGAAAGCGAGCACAAAGGCAAACACTAAACATAATATCAGGTCTACTAGCAGTTAAATATAATAGAAAACCAATCATGCCTCTATAAAATTTTAAGTCTATACTTTTACCTTCTTCATCCTTGTCAAGCTTACATGATGGGCTCATGGGTGTGCCAATTGCTTTGGAGTTCTCCATTCTAAATCTTTTGAGTAATTCTCTTGTGTACTTGCTTTGGGTGATGGAGATTCCTTCCTTTATTTATTTGATTTGGAGTCCGAGGAAGAATAAAAGTGTTAGAGTACGATCCCGACTCCTCCCATGGACCTTGGGTGTAGCAGAACTAGCAACGAATAAATCTGGAGACTTCTGGACTCGATCGAAGGCCCTTGACGAAATCAGCCTGGTTGCTATCTTCTTCGTCAGCCTTTCGTTCTAGATGAAGAACGCCTCTAAGATCACCTCTAAAAAATCCAAGATCTGGTACCCAACTAGATTAGGCCTGGACCGAGGTCTTCCAATTCATAAATCTCAAATCGGGGCATTCTGAATAGGGAAGAAGGTAGATGGAGATAGACCTTACAGATCTATCCTGCTGCAGCCTTTCTTGTAGATCTATTGATGGAGATCTCACCCGTGCCTCAAACGATCTCAAATCAACTCCAGATCTGAGAGGAACTTGTACCAACCTCTTCGATTTCAGGTCCTGGACCTGATGTTTGGGTGACTGCAAGAGAGGGAGAGAGAAAAGGGTTGGCGGCACAAAGGGGGAGCCTAGCGCCTCCCCTTGCTTTTCCTACCTTTTTGGGACCTGATGGCAAGAAACCCTAGGGTTTCTTGCTCCTGGGGCATAGAGAATAGCTGGAGAGAGAGGGAGAAGAGAGAGAGAGACTTGGAAGAAAGAGTTTTCATATTCCTTGGCTTAATCAAACCTATACAATGCATGTATATATAAACACAGGGTCAAGTGACCCAAATCCAAAACTCCCTTGACCAACTCTATGGGAGATTAGGTTAATCCAAGCCCATGTACACCCATGACTCGACCTAATCTCACCTATCCTGGGCCCAAACCTGACCCATAAAGAGTTGGTCTCTTGAGGTCCACATAACTTAGACCTCAAGAACCCGAAAGGCCCACAGCCTTTCAACCTAAGGCCCAACTAGCCCTAGAGCCTCCATGATGCCCTCATGAATGATGGACCTTGGCCTTAGCCTTGGTCCCCTGGGCCTTGGGCATACCACCTGGATCACAAAAATCTCCACCTTGGTATCCCAAGGCCTCAACCAGCTCCACTCTGTCCATCAGCCGAATCAGCTCAACACATCTCTGAAAGCTGTCCCGTGGAAGCACCTTCGTAAGTGCATCAGCTGGGTTCTCCTTGGTGTGTATCTTTACCAACTCCACCTCACCATCCTCCACAAGCTCCCTGATCCGATGATATCGAATGTTGATGTGCTTTGTCCTTGCATGATAGACTGAGTTCTGTGCTAATAGAAGTGTACTCTGGCTATCACAGTGCACTCTAATGGCCTCCTGAGTAAGGCCCATCTCCGTCAACAAACTCTTCAGCCAAATTACCTCCTTAGCTGCTTCTGTCAGCCCGATGTACTCCACCTCTGTAGTGGATAGGGCCGTGATAGGCTGCAGACTCGATCTCCAAGAAATAGGACCTCCATACAGGCTAAAGATGAAGCCTGTCGTAGACCTCCAGGTATCCACATCTCCACTGAAGTCTGCATCTACATAATCGCCAATCAGCCCCTGAGCCTCCCTGGACATGTCAGAGTATCCCACTGCACCTCCTCGCTGTCCGTAGTAGATGCCAACTCCAACTGAACCCATCATGTATCTGAATATCCACTTCAGAGCTCTCCAATGCTCCCTACCAGGCTGCACCATGAACCTGCTAACCTGACTCACTGCATGAGCGATGTCTGGCCTACAATAGACCATCGCATACATCAAGCTCCCAACTCTTGAAGCATAAGAAACTGTCTCCATCTCCTGAGCCTCCACCTCAGTCTGTGGCGCCATGGTCTTCGAGAGTCTGAAGTGACCGGCAAGTGGCAGCTCCGCCAGCTTTGCTCCCTTCATCCCGAACCTCTCTAAGACCTTCTATATGTAGGCCCCTTGAGATAGATGCAGTACCCTCTGGGCTCGATCTCTGAAAATCTCCATACCTAGGATCTTCCTTGCAGGGCCCAAACCCTTCATCTCAAACTCTCGAGATAAGGATGCCTTCAGATCCTGCACAACCTTCCTACTCTTGCATGCTATAAGCATGTCATCCACATACAAGAGTAGGAACACCCTAGAACCATCCTCAAGAGACTGAACATAAACACAGGGATCAAACTCACACCTGAAAAGTCCAATGCTGCGCACATAGGAGTCAAACCGCTTGTACCATTACCTCGGCGACTACTTCAGTCCGTACAGTGACTTCTGCAACAAACAAACCTTTCCCTCTGATCCTGGATCCCTGAAATCGGGTGGCTGCTCCATGTAAATTCTCTCCTCCAAATGCCCATGGAGGAACGTCGTCTTGACATCCATCTGCTCCAGCTCTAAATCCTGAGCTACTACAATGCTCAGCAACACTCTGATGGAAGTATGTCTGACGATGAGAGAGAAGACCTCGCTGAAGTCGATGCCTTCCTTCTGGGAGTATCCCTTGGCCACTAACCTCACCTTGAATCTGATACCTCCCTGCTCTGAAGGCCCTTCCTTGTGACTGTAGACCCATTTGCAGCCAATGGACCTCTTCCCCTGTGGCAACTGCACCAATCGCCACGTCTGGTTCTGGTGGAGAGACTGCATCTCCTCGGATATCGCCTGGACCCACCGCTCTCTGTCCTAGCTCTCAATAGCCTCCTGATACGTATATGGGTCTCCATTCACTGTCACCAGGGCATATGACAGCATCTCTTCGAAGCCATATCGATCCGGTTGCCTGATGGTCCTCTTGGGCTTGTGTAGGATAACATCGATATCAGTCCTCGATCCAGCTCGCTCCTGCTGGACCTCTCCACCTCGATCATCCATCTGAGTCCTCTCCACCTATGGAGACACCTTAGGTAGGTTCTCCACCTGAATGTCATATCCTCCTATAGTACTTGCAAGAGGCAAAATCAAAGAGGTAAGCTATCCAGCAGTGCCCTGCTGGACCTCCTCCTGCTCCTACTGGTCCTCCATGCCTGCTCGCCTCTGTAGGACTGACTCCTCATCAAAAGTCACATCCCAACTAATGATGACCTTCTTTTCCAAGGGATCCCATAGCCTGTATCCCTTAACTCCTTGCGGATAGCCTAGAAACACCGTCTTGCGTGATCTGACGTCTAGCTTGCTCCGCTCACCAGCTCCAATATGCACATTGGCCGTGCACCCAAATACCCGTAGATGGTCCAGCCCAACTGTCCTCCCAGACCACACCTCCTCTGGAAGCCTGCCATCCAACCTGGTGTGAGGTGACCGATTGACCAAGTAACCCGCTGCGTCAACTGTGTCAACCCAGAATACCTTTGAAAGCCCTGCTTGCAGCCTCATGCATCGTGCCTTTTCCAGAAGTATTCTGTTCATCCTCTCGGCCACCCCATTCTACTGTGGAGTCTCCTTAATTGAGAAGTGTCTCCTGATCCCACACTCCTCACAGTAGTCCTGGAACTCTCTGCTGGTGTACTCCCCACCATTGTCTGACCTCAGACACTTCACGCTCCTCCCCTACTCCTTCTCCACCTCAGCTCTCCAGATTTTGAACTTGGTGAAGACCTCTGACTTCTCTCTCATGAAGTAAATCCAGAGTTTTCTTGAGAAATCATCAATCAGGGTCATGAAGTATCTGGCCCCATTCCTAGCTGAAATTGGGGCTGGTCCCCACACATCCGTGTGTACTAACTCCAGAGGGGCTGCACTGCGGGTTGTACTAATGTTGAACTGAACTCTCCTCTGCTTTCCCATCTGGCAAGGCTCACAGATCTCTCCTGTAGCACCATCCTCCAGATCAGAGATGAGTCCTCTCCTGCTCAACTCCCTCAGCCCCTTGTCACCCATGTGGCCTAGGCGGTAGTGATACATCTTGTAAGCCCCCTGCTGGTCCTGTGCTGCAGCTGCTGCATCAGACTCTCCGGTCACCACAGATCCCTCCATGCGATAGAGATTATTGTCCAACCTCCTGCCTCTCATCACCACCATAGCTCCATTGGAGATGTTCAGTACTCTGCTTCTAGCCCTACTACTGAAGCTGTATCCACTGCGCTCCAAGTAGTCTAGGACACCAGATTCTTTTCCAGCTCTGGGACGTGCTTTACATTTATCAATATCCTCACAATCCCATCAAACATCCTCACCCTGACTGTCCCTATCCCAACCACCTTGCAAGGATGATTATCGCCTAGAGTCACTGATCCCTTATCTGTCTTGGTGTATGTCGCAAACCAAGACCTGTGTGGTGTGTAGTGATGTGAGCACGCAGAGTCTAGTGTCCACTCCTCTGTGTAATGCCTGTGACCATCTGATACCACAAGTAGATCATCCGCCACCTGCTGCCCAGCAACTGCACTCACTGATTCTGAGCCACTTCTTTCTCCCTTCTTGCTCTTCCATAGTGGACATTCTCGCTTGAAGTGCCCGAACTCATTGCACTTGAAGCATTTCATCTCTTTCTTTCCCTTCCTGGACTTGGACTGCCCCCTAGACTTGCTTCTGCCTCTGCCTCTACCTGTCCTCTCCCCTACTGCCAAACCCTCCTGGGGAGCCCGATCTCTGGTCAACTTTTTTCTTTGCTCATTAGACCTCAGCACCGAGACCATATCCTCATATTCCAGAGTCTCCTTGCCGTAGAGCAGTGTAGTCACCAAAGAGTCATATGATTCTGGCAGCGAACACAAAAGCAACAGGGACTTGTCCTCCTCATCTAGCTTCACCCTGATATTCATCAACTCTGTGCACAACTGGTCGAACCTCTGAATGTGGCCAATCACATCAGATCCCTCCTACATTCGAAGACTGTACAACCTCTTCTTCAGCATTAGCTTGTTGCACATATTCTTTCCCATATACATAGTGTGCAACTTCGACCAAAGACCCTTCGAGGTCTTTTCTTCTAGCACCGAATACAACGCCGCATTCGCCAAACATCCTCTGATCACCGAGCATGCTTTCTTCTCCAATGATGCCCACTGTCTATCTTCATTCCCTCAGGCTTTTCATCCAAAGCCTGATCCAGATCTGCTTGCACCAGAAGATCCTCCACCCAGATTTTCCACATGAAAAAATTCTCCTTGCCATCAAACTTCTCGAAATCGACCTTCATATTGCTGCCCATGACTGGATCCAAGCCAAACAAGCAATATAAAATCAAAAAGTATAGAATATACCTTGATGGTACCTTGCTGAAAATTTTCAGCACTTGGGATCTTCAACTTCTCGTGCTTAGAACCGCTTCCTCACCACTGTGGCTCTAATACCAACTTTTGGAGCACAATCCCAGCTCCTCCCATGGACCTTGGGTGCAGCAGAACCAGCAACAAACAAATCTGGAGACTTCTGGACTCGATCGAAGGCCCTTGACGAAATTAGCCTGATTGCTGTCTCTTCGTCAGCCTTTCGTTTCAGATGAAGAACGCCTCTAAGATCATCTCTAAAAAATCCAAGATCTGGGACCCAACCAGATCAGGCCTGGACCGAGGTCTTCTAATTCATAGATCTTAAATCGGGATGTTTTAGATAGGAAAGAAGGTAGATGGAGACAGACCTTGCAGATCTGTCCTGCTGCAGCCTTTCCTATAGATCTGTTGATGGAGATCTCATCCGTGCCTCAAACGACCTCAGATCAACTCCAGATCTGAGAGAAACTTATACCAATCTCTTCGCAAAAGATTTCAGGTCTTGGATCTAATATTTGGGTGACTGCAAGAGAGGGAGAGAGAAAAGGGTTGGCGGCACAAAGGGGGAGCCTAGCACCTCCCCTTGCTTTTCCTGCCTTTTTGGGACCTGGCGGCAAGAAACCCTAGGGTTTCTTGCTCTTGGGGCATGGAGAATGGCTGGAGAGAGAGGGAGAAGAGAGAGAAAGATTTGGGAGAAAGAGTTTTCGTATTCTTTGGCTTAATCAAACCTATACAGTGCATGTATATATAAACACAGGATCAAGTGACCCAAACCCAAAACTTCCTTGACCAACTCTATGGGAGATTAGGTTAACCCAAACCCATGTACACCCATGACTCGACCTAATCTCACCTATACTGGGCCCAAACCTGGTCCATAAAGAGTTGGTCCCTTGAGGCCCACATAACCTAGACCTTAAGAATCCGAAAGGCCCACAGCCTTTCAACCTAGGGCCCAACTAGCCCTAGAGCCTCCATGAAGCCCTCATAAATGATGAACCTTGGCCTTAGCCTTGGTCCCCTGGGCCTTGGGCACACCACCTGGATCACAACAGTAAGTTCTCCCATCATGCTCATCTCGAACTCCCCCTGCATGAGCTTTGCAAAATCTTGACAAAGAGTTTCATTAGTAGACCCAAAAATAATGTCATCAACATATATTTGTATAACTAATATATCATCTTGATTTCTTTTAATGAAAAGGGTTGTGTCTACATTTTCTCTTGGAAAACCATTATTAAGTAAAAATTTGCTTAGCCTTTTATACCAAGCCCTGGATGCTTGTTTCAAACCATATAGAGCTTTATTTAATTTAAAAACATGATTAGGAAAAGCATGATTTTCAAAACCTGGATGTTGTTCTACATAAACTTCTTCAGCAATATATCCATTTAAAAAAGTACTTTTGACATCCATTTAGAATAATTTAAATTTCATAAAGCAAGCATATACAAATAGAAGTCTAATTGCCTCTAATCTAGCAACAGGTGCAAAAGTCTCATCAAAATCAATTCCTTCTTCTTGATTATAACCTTTTGCAACCAATCTTGCTTTATTTCTTATAACATTTCCATGTTCATCTAATTTATTCCTATATACCCATTTTGTGCCAATTATTGAATAATTTTTAGATCTTGATACTAAGGTCTATACATTATTTTTTTCAAATTGATTAAGTTCTTCTTGCATTGCATTAATCCAATTATAATCTTTTTCAGCTTCATCTATAGTTTTAGGTTCAAGATGAGAGACAAAAGCAAAATGATTGAATGCATCTTTAAGTGAAGAACAAGTTCTTACACCATGTGTAGGATCACCAATGATTAATTTCTTGGGGTGATTGTGATCATACCTCTATTCTTTGGGTAGATTATTTGTACCTTGAGATTGTTCTTGTTGTTCTTCACCTTCCTTATCCTGTTTGTCTTCATGTTCTTCATCATCTTGAATTATTGAATCTTTTAGAGTGATCTCCTTTATCCCTTCTATAAGAGGATCTGCATCATCAAAACCTTCATTCTTCTTTGATGGAAGATCATTAGTTTCATCAAAGACAACATGTATTGACTCCTCTACTACTAAGTTTCTTTTGTTGAAAACTCTAAAGGCTTTACTAGAAGAGGAGTAACCAAGAAAAATTGCTTCATCAGATTTTGCATCAAATTTTTTTAGTCTTTCTTTACCATTGTTTAACACAAAACATCGGCAACCAAAAACATAAAAATATGCAATATTTGATTTTCTTCCTTTCCAAAGCTCATAGGGAGTTTTCTTTAAAATTTATCTAATTAAAGCATGATTTAATATGTAATATACCGTGTTAATTGCTTCCGTCCAAAAGTATCTTGGAAGGTTGCTTTCACATAGTATGGTACGGGCCATTTCTTCAAGAGTTCTATTTTTTTTTTCTACTACCCCATTTTGTTGGGGTGTCCTAGATACTGAAAAGTTATGGCCTATTCTTTTTTCATCACAAAACTTTTCAAAATTTTGATTTTCAAATTCAGTTCCATGATCACTTTGAATATTTTGAATTGAAAAACCTTTCTCATTTGTGACTTTTCAATAAAATTTAGAGAAAACTTGAAAAGTTTCATCCTTGTATGTCAAAAAAAAAACTCATGTAAAATGAGAGAAATCATCAATAATTATAAAATCATATCATTTTCCTCCTAGACTAGTAGTTCTAGTAGGTCTAAATAAATCCATGTGCAATAGTTCTAATGGTCTAGAAGTTGAAATAATATTTTTAGATTTGAATGAAACTCTTGTTTGTTTACCTAGTTAGCATGCATCACAAATTCTATCATTTTCAAAGCTTAGTTTGGGTAAACCAATAACCAATTCCTTCTTAATGAGTTTTGAAAGTGAATGCATGCTAATATGTGCAAGCCTACGATGCCAAAGCCAACTAGTCTCATTAGTCTTGGCATTCAAGGATACTAGGCATTGCATATTTATTTTGGATAGATTATTCAAATCTACCATATAAATATTACCATGTCTATGCCCAACAAATTTAATGCCTTCATTAATAGGACTAGTTACAATACAAACAGAAGATTCAAAAATAACTTTGTATCCTTTATCACAAAATTGATTGATACTTAATAAATTATGTTTTAAACCATCTACTAATAAAATATTTTCAATATACTTAGAGGGAGTGATACCAATGTTACCTATACAGATGATCTTTCCTTTGCCATTGTCTCCAAAGGTGACCATCCCTCCATTTTTAGCATCAAGTGTGATGAATTGAGATTCATCACCAGTCATGTATCTCGAGCATCCGCTATCAAGATACCATTTTCAATTTGCTCCTTGGGATGCTAGACACACCTGCAAGCAAAAATCAAGTTTTTACTTTAGGTACCCAAGCTTTCTTGGGTCCTTTTTGGTTAGTCACAATGGTTCCTTTTGGAACCCATATTTTCTTTACATTAGAATGTATGGATTTGTTAGAGAGACAAGTGTATGACTTGTGACCTATTCTACCACATTTGAAGTAAGTAATGTTTGAGAACTTGTTGTTTGAAGAGTTTACATATATATTTTTTAGAAATTTTTATTTCTTTAAGGGGTTGTAACCAAGACCAGTCTTATCATAAACAGCCTTTTGATTTTCAAGAATCATATTAAGTTTATTAAAACTTAAGGTGAATTTTTTAACTATTGATTTTAGCTTGGCAATTTTATTCTTTAAATTCAAATTTTCTTGAAACAGGATAGATTTTTCATTTGAAATGCTCTCATTTTATTTTAGTAAAGATTGATTCTTTGATTTTAACTCTTTATTCTTTACCCCTAGTTTCTTTAGTTCATCAATTAAATCATAAAAAGCTTCATGAAGTTTTTCAAAGGTAAAGTCAATAGGAGTTGTAGAATTTATCTCATTTTCATGTGCCATAAGGCACAAGTTGGCTTGTTCATTTGAGTCTTCTTCTTCGGAGCTTGACTCATCACTTCCACTCCAAGTAGCCATCATGGCCTTCTTCTTGTACTTCTTGAGACCCTTCTTCAGTTGTGGGTATTCAGACTTAAAGTGTCCCGATTTCTTGCATTCGTGGCAAATAAGGGGTTAGTCTTTATCCTTTTCTTTGCTATGTTCTCCTTTTGTGGGTGGTCTCTTCCTCATTTCTTATTTTCTTTTTCTCAAAAACTTCTTAAACCTTCTAGTAATAAGAGCCATTTCTTCATCCTGCTCTTCATTTTTCATATCATCAGTTTCTTTATCAAGTTGAGTCATGGATTTGAGGGTGATTGTCCTCTTCTTTTTGACTTCTTCTTCTTGATGTTGTTTCATGCTCAGCTCATGTGTCATCAGTGATCCTAGAAGCTCTTCCAAAGATAGGATGTTCAGATTTTTGGCTTCTTGGATAGCGGTCACTTTGGCTTCCCAAGTTTTTGATAAGGACCTAAGAATCTTTCTCACGAGATCACCGTTAGAATAAGACTTACCAAGATTTTTTAGATCATTTATAATATCAATAAAATGAGTAAATATTTCAATTATAGATTCATCATGCTCCATTTTAAAAAGTTCATATTTATGTACGAGTATGTTAATTTTGGATTCCTTCACTTGATTAGTTCCTTCATGAGTTACTTCTAATCTATCCCATATTTTTTTAGCAGACATGCATGTTGAAATATGATTGAATTCATTAGCATCTAGAGCATAATACAAACTATTCATGGCTTTAGCATTTAGTTGAGCCATTTTCTGATCAATCTCATCCCATTCTTTTTCGAGTTTGGTTGATTCCACACCATCAATTATTTTAGTGGGTGTGTGTGGTCTGTTTACTATGATACTCCATATATCATAGTCAAGAGCTTGAATAAAAATTTTCATCCGAGCTTTTCAATAGGTATAGTTTGACCCATTGAAAAGTAGAGGTCAGTTTGTGGACTGCCCCTCGGCTAGAGAAGTGCCAACTTGAGTTGCCATAGATCTTTAGCTTTTTGATGATTAAATCAAAGTAGGACTAGAGCATCGGGCTCTGATACCACTTGTTGCCCAGCTATGCAACCCAAGAGGGGGGGGTGAATTGAATTTTTAAAATATTTAAACTTAACTTACAACTATGAAGATTATTTAACAATGAGCAAGATAAGTATGGAGAGTGTAATTTATGCAAGGTGTAGAAGTTGGATGCAAGAATGCAAGAGGATAAAAAAATTTAGAAGGAGAGCAAGTAAGCACAACACAAATAAGAAGATTTATAGTGGTTCGGTACCAACCTTACACCTACATTCACTCTCCAAGCTCCTACTTGGGAATTCAAATTCACTAAACTGTATTCAACCTGAATACAATCATCAGAACCTCTGACTCTAGCTATCCCAAGCTAGAACACTTATTTTTCAGGTACAAGCCAATTCAAAATAATCCGATTCAAGGTTCGGATCAATCTTTCCACATTTTGGAACCCTTCCAAAACAAAAATAACAACTCAAAAAAGAGTATTACGGTTAATTGCACAGAAATACAGATGAAGCTCCTTTAATGAGTGAATAAAGCTTTAAATATACTTTACATAATTAGAAGGAAGCTCTTTCTGATTTTTTCAAGGTGGTTGGAGACTTGAATGAGCTCTTGAGGAGTTGGTGAACTTGAAATAAAAGCTTCTTGAACTCTTTTAGTGGGCTTTTGCTTAGGGTTGAAAAGAATGCTTGAAGAACCTTTTTCAAATCTCTTTCTTAATTTTTTTTGTTGATTCCCTCCTTTAAGTCCCTTTATATAATTTCAAATAATGGTGGAGAGTAATCTGGACTGAAATAGAGCCGTTAGAGCATATTAAATGAGTATTAAATGCAATCGAAATGGGTTAAAAACTAGCCGTTGCAAAAATTTTCCATCACAGGGGTCGACCATGCTCATGGGTCGACTCATAGGGTCGACCTCTGTGGAAAAGAGCAGAAAATAACTGTTCTATTATTTTGGCCTACAGAGCAGCAAAGATCGACTCATAGGGTCGACTTATGCCAAGGGGTCGACCCATGGGGTCGACTCACAGAGTGTGCCAGCCAAAAAATTTTGCGTGCCATTCAGCCCTTCTAGCCATGAGTCGACTCATGGGGTCGACTCAAAAATATAAACCTAATTTTTTTACAAAATATACTTTCAAAAATATTGAAATTATCTCCAATAGATTTCACATCTTTTGTTCTTACTCTTGAGGCTTCCGAATCAGATCTTGATAAAATTACGATTTTGCCCCTGAAATGCAATAAGTCTTTTTTCAAGCCAAAATCATTAGAAACCCCCTCAAATGCTTTGTAATCATCAAAATAAATTCAAAGAGCAACATAGGTTAAATCTTTTAACCCCACATGCATTAGATTTAATCTATATCTATCCAATCTCTAGATTAAGATATGCATATAATCTAAAAATTAAAATAAAATTAAGATCGGATCTCAATACCTTGCACGGATTGAAATTCCTCGCAACTGATAATCTTAGATCTGAAGGTTTCTGAGCCGTACACATGTCCGACCTCTACAGGTATCCATCAGAATCAACCTTGAATTTTTTTTCTCATTGTAGATTATTCTTTTTCAAGTAAGATCTCAGTCTTTTAAATCTTTGATCAACTATTGATCTCTGACTGCGATGTCAACACTTAAACTACAACCTTTCTTCCTTTTGCTTGATGTAGAAGAAAGCACCCTTCACCTTGGGTGTGTGGGAAAATAGAATGCCCAACACTTGGGTGTTGGAAAGAGAGGAAGAAGGGGTGGCATGGAGAAGGAGAGGAGGAGGTTTTGAATCTCAAAATTTAATTTTTTTCTAAATCTTAGGAGACCATCTTTTTAAATAGGCCTTTCTTGATTCGAAATTATTATCCAATCAGGCTAAAATATTAGATCTTATCTCATAAGGTCTCTTATCTTTTAATTTGATTTTTTTTTTAAGAAAACTAGACCTAATTGGAAAGACCCTTACCTTAAAAGTCAAATGGATATTTTAAGAAAAAATGGGTAATTCAAAGCATATATTTTTAAAAATTTTATAGCAAAAAATAAAAGATTAAATACTTTAATCTTCTACACATATCTTGGATCAAATCTAAACTATCATTAAGGATCTATAACATAAAAAATTTATATATAAAATTGGATATAAAAATAAAAACTATATCGATCACATCGATGTCCTAAATCAGATCTAACCTTTAGATCACATTGATTGAGTTCAAAACTCATCACCTTATCACAGGTCAATGATCTTCACTGTTGGTAGGTATGGTATGAAACTCTTGCTGATGTCGAGTAGCTGTACAGATCATCCAGTCTCTACAGATTGTCCACTCGAAGCCCCTAATTGGATCTTCCTTCCCGAGAGTGGTAGCTCGCATCGAAGATACTGGATGACTGATCCAAGCTTCTTTCTTCAGATCTTCTAGATTCTTCTAGATCAGAAGATAAAGCTTTATGAAGAGGTGGTAGTGTAAGAGATTAGACAAGACTCACTCTTGTATTTTTTCTCTCACAAAATCTAGAATCGAAACCCTAGAACCCACCCTAGACCTCACGCCCACGAGGAAGATCTCTTCCTCTGTTTCTCATGCACGGAAGCCCAACCCACTCTCAGGTTTTCACACCCCAACTCTGAGATTTCTCACACCAAAAATCACTCTTTTTATTGCACAAAACTCATCCCTTCTTAAGGGTGGCATCCCATGAAAGATAAAGATAAGATTTAGGTAGTTTAGTTCAAGTTCAAACATTGGTTGATCCTTATCATCAATTTAAATCAAATTTGAATTGAACTTTGAACCAAACTTTATCTTTATCTTAAAAACTCAAAGAGGGGGCAACTAGCATCAGAATGGCATAAAAAATCTTATGAAAAAATACTTTATGCATGGAGAAAGGTGGTGGCGTGAAGAGAAAAGTCCAACTCAATTTGGACTCTAGATTTTCATTCAAATTCAAACCCATTTGAACTCAAATTTAAATCAACTAATTTTTATTTCAAAAAAAGATCAGATGTAGGTGTGGAACAACTTCTGAGTGTGAGAAAAAATTCACGTAAAAAATTTCTCGTGTGAAGAAATAGAGGACACAGAGAAAGGAGATGCAAGGAATTTGAATTCGAATTGATTTCTCATCTAATTAGTTTCTTAACCTAACCAAATTAGGTTAAACTCAATTGGATCACTATACCTAATCTAATTAGATAGTAAATAGTTTCAATTAAATTTTAATTAAATCAAAAATTAATCGATCTCAAGTCTTGATCAAATCAGAAATCGAACATCCTTAGCGATTAGATCATCTCATAACCTAATCGGGTCAAACTAAATTGAATCCAATTCAATTAGATTTGATCCAAATCTTAATGCTCAATCAAATTAAGCTAATTAATAATCTAATTGCTAATCAATCCTCCTATAATTTATCAATAATTAATGAATTGATTTATTGTAACTTTTGCATAGGATTAATTATCAATCGAATTGACTATTTTATCCTAGAATAATTCTTAATCATTGATTAGCCATAGGATCAATCAAAAATTTTTTTTGAGTATGATCCCATAGATTCAAACCTAAATTGATAGTATAGAAATAATCTTTCTATACTAATCAAAGTGGCTATCTAGCAATGATACCCGACGTCCGGATAGGTCGAAAGATTGCAAAGCATCATTCAAGAACCTATTGGCATATGGTTATCATATAGTTCATCCATTTGATCCAAATGCTCAAGGTGACTTAGAATTTAATTGTCAACCCTAATATAGTCATCCATATTATATTTTAATTTTTCAAATCTATCACATGGATTATCCCAGTCGAAGTTTTACTGAATTGAAACACACTGATACATTAACTCTTACTTATTCAGAGGAGTCAATTCTATCTTAACTCACACACCGACTTTGCAAGTACTTGACTATACACAAAAATCTTTCATCACTGAATTAGAAATTCAGATAGTTCGACACCAAAGTACGGTGAGTTATTTGCAAGTCACTATGGTGATCTCAGATCGGAGAGACACTTATATCTGTTGCTTCTTAAATTGATTTTGATGATTACAAAATAGTTGAAAGGGTACTAATGATTTTCGCTTGAAAAAGACTTATTGCTCTTCAGAGGCAAAATCATAATTTTACCAAAACCCTGATTTGAAAGCATCAAATGATAGAACAAAAGATTTGTGATCCATTGATGAAAATTTTATTATTTTTGGATTTGTATTTTGAAAGATATGCATGTTTAAAAATCATGAGTCGACCCATGAGTCGACTCATAGCACATGAGATGACTGGCACGCTGAAATTCCTGGCCGGCATAGACTTGGCACACCCTGTGAGTCGACCCATGAGTCGACCCCCAAGGCATGAGTCGACCCATGAGTCGACCTCTGCGGGTTTTAAGCCAATTTTATAGAACCTTGCATCCCGTTCTATTCTCTGATGTTTTTCCACAGAGGTTGACCCATGAGTCGACCCCCAGGCATGAGTCGACCCATAAGTCGACCCCTGTGATAGAATTTTTCTGCAACGGCTAGTTTTTAACCCATTTTAAATATTTTTAATGCTCATTTAATGTGGTCTAACGGCTCTATTTCAGCCTAGAATATTTTTCACTATTTTTTGAAGCTATAAAAGGGACAAAAAGGTGGAAATCAAAAACAAGAATCAAGAAGAGAGATTTTGAAAAAGGGATTTCAAGCAAACTTTTCAGTCCTAAGCAAGAGCTCACTCAAAGCATTCAAGAAGCCTTTAATCCAAGCTCACCAACTCCTCAAGTGCACATTCAAGTCTCCAACCACCTTGAGAAAATCAAAAAGGGTCTTCTTCTTTTTGAGTAAAGTGTATTTAAAGCATCATACGCTTATTAAAGGAGCTTTCTTTGTACTTACTTGTGCTATTCATTGTTATACTTTGATTGAGTTATTGTTTTTGTTTTGGAAGGGTTCCAAAACAAGGAAAGGTTGATCCGAACCTTGAATCGGAGTGTATTGGGTTGGCTTGTACTCGAGAAATAAGTGGACTAGCTTGGGATAGCTAGAGTCAAAGTTTCCGACGTTTGTATTCGGGTTGAATATAAGATTAGTAGATTGAAATTTTCAAGTAGGAGCTTGGAGAGTGGATGTAGGTGCAAGGTTGGCACCGAACCACTATAAATCCTTTTGTTTGTGGTGTGTCTAATTGCTCTTCTTTAACTCTTCATTATTCTCTTGTATTCTTGCTTTTAGCCATTAGCCTTGAATTAATTTTACTCTCCCTATTTATTTAGCTTTTGTCAAATATTTTTCATAAGTCATAAGTTAAGCTTAAAATTTTTAGAAACTCAATTCACCCCCCCTCTTGGGTTGCATAGCTAGGCAACAAGTGGTATCAGAGCCCGATGCTCTAGCCCTACTTTGATCTAAACAATCAAAGATCCAAAGATCTATGGCAACTCAAGTCGGCACTTCTCTAGCCGAGGGGCAATCCACTAACCGACCTCCACTTTTCAATGGGTCTAATTACACCTATTGAAAAGCTTGGATGAAAATATTCATTCAAGCACTCGACTATGATATGTGGAGTATCATAGTGAACGGCCCTCACACACCCACTAAAATTATAGATGGTGTGGAATCAGCCAAACCCGAGAAAGAATAGGATGAGGTTGATAAGAAAATAGTCCAATTAAATGCTAAAGCTATGAATGTTCTTTATTGTGCTCTTGATGCTAACGAATTTAATCACATTTCTACTTGCTCGTCTGCTAAAGAAATATGGGATAGGTTAGAAGTAACCCATGAAGGAACCAATCAAGTAAAGGAGTCTAAAATCAACATGCTTGTACATAAATATGAATTGTTTAAAATGGAGCATGATGAGTCCATAACTGAAATGTTTACTCATTTTACTGATATTATAAATGGTTTAAAGAGTCTTGGTAAGTCCTATACTAATAGTGAGCTTGTAAGAAAGATTCTCAGGTCCTTACCAAGAACTTGAGAAGCCAAAGTGACCGCCATCCAAGAAGCCAAGGACTTGAACATTGTACCCTTGGAAGAGCTTCTTGGATCATTGATGACTCATGAGCTAAGCATGAAGCAACATCAAGAGGAAGAAGTCAAAAAGAAAAGAATAATTGCCCTCAAATCCACAGCTCCACCAGATGAAGAAACTGATGACACTGAAGATGAAGAACGGATGAAGAGATGGCACTCATTACCCGAAGATTTAAAAAATTTTTGAGAAAAAAGAAACAAGGGATGAGGAAGAGGCCATTCACAAAAGGAGAACAGAGCAAAGAAAAAGAGAAAGACCAACCCCTTATCTGCTACGAATGCAAGAAGCCGAGACACTTCAAGTCCGAATGCCCACAACTGAAGAAGGGTCCCAAGAAGTACAAGAAGAAGGCCATGATGGCCACTTGGAGTGCGAGTGATGACTCAAGCTCTTAAGAAGAAAACTCGACTGAACAAGCCAACCTGTGCCTTATGGCACACGAAAATGAGGTAATATCCGAAACTCCTAGTGACTTTACATTTGAAGAACTACATGAAGCTTTTTATGATTTAGTTGATGAATTAAAGAAACTAGGGATGAAGAACAAAGATCTAAAATTGAAAAATCAATCTTTATTGAAATAAAATGAAAGTATTTCAATTGAAAAATCCACTCTGCTTCAAGAAAATCAAAGTTTAAAGAATGAAATTACCAAGTTAAAACCATTAGTTGAAAAATTCACCTTGAGTTCAAATAAACTTAATATGATTCTTGAAAATCAAAAGGCCGTGTATGATAAGGCAGGACTTGGCTATAACCCCTTGAAGAAATAAAAATATCTGAAAAATATATATGTAAACTCTTTAAGTAACAAGTCTTCTAATATTACTTGCTTCAAATATGGTAAAGTAGGACATAAGTCATACACTTGCTTCTCTAACAAGTCTGCAAACTCAAATATAAAGAAAATATGAGTTCCAAAAGGAACCATTATGACTAACCAAAAAGGACCCAAGAAAGCTTGGGTACCTAAAATAAAAACTTGACTTTTGCTTGCAGGTATGTCTAGCATCCCAAGGAGGAAACAGAAAATGGTATCTTGACAGTGGATGCTCAAGACACATGACTGATGATGAATCTCAATTCATCACTCTTGATGCTAAGAATGGAGGGATGGTCACCTTTGGAGACAATGGCAAAGGAAAGATCATCGGTATAGGTAACATTGGTATCACTCCCTCCAAATACATTAAAAATATTTTGTTAGTAGATGGTTTAAAGCATAATTTACTAAGCATTAGTCAATTTTGTGATAAAGGATATAAAGTTGTTTTTGAATCGTCTGTTTGCATTGTAACTAGTCCTATTAATGATGGCATTAAATTTATTGGACATAGACATGGTAATGTTTATATGGTAGATTTGAATGATCTATCCAAAATAAACATGCAATGCCTAGTATCCTTGAATGCTAAAATTAATGAGACTAGTTGGCTTTGGCATCGTAGGCTTGTACATATTAGCATGCATTCACTTTCAAAATTAATTAAGAAAGAATTGATTCTTGGTCTGCCAAAATTAAATTTTGAAAAGGATAGAATTTGTGATAAATGTCAACTAGGTAAACAAACAAGAGTTTCATTTAAATCAAAAAATATTATTTCAACCTCTAGACTTTTAGAGCTTTTGCATATGGACTTATTTGGACCTATTAGAACTACTAGTCTAGGAGGAAAATGATATAATTTTGTAATTATAGATGATTACTCTCGTTTTACTTGGATTTTCTTTTTGGCACACAAAGATGAAACTTTTCAAGTTTTTACTAAATTTTATCGAAAAATCACTAATGAGAAAGAATTTTCAATTTAAAATATTCAAAGTGATCATGGAACTGAATTTAAAAATTAAGATTTAAAAAAATTTTATGATGAAAAAGGTATAGGCCATAACTTCTCTGTACTTAGGACACCCCAACAAAATGGGGTAGTAGAAAGGAAAAATAGAACCCTAGAAGAAATGACCCGTACCATGCTATGTGAAAGCAATCTTCCAAGATACTTTTAGGCGAAAGCTATTAACACAGCATGTTACATTTTAAATCATGCCTTGATTAGACAAATTTTAAAGAAAACCCCCTATGAGCTTTGGAAAGAAAAAAAATCTAATATTGCATATTTTATATTTTTGATTGCCGGTATTTTGTATTAAATAATGGTAAAGAAAGACTTGAAAAATTTGATGCAAAATTAGATGAAGCAATCTTTCTTGGTTACTCCACTAGTAAAGCTTTTAGAGTTTTTAACAAAAGAACTTTAGTAGTAGAGGAGTCGATACATGTTGTCTTTGATGAATCTAACGATCTTCCTTCAAGGAAGAATGAAGGTGTTGATGATGCAGATCCTCTTATAGAAGGAATGAAGGAAATCACTCTGAAAGATTCAACAATTCAAGATGATGAGAAACATGAAGACAAATAGGATGAGAGAGGTGAAGAACATCAAGAACAACCTCAAGGTACAAATGACCTACCCAAAGAATGGAGGTATGTTCACAATCACCCTAAGGAGCTAATTATTGGTGATCCTATGCATAGGATAAAAACTCGTTCTTCACTTAAAGATGTATTTAATCATTGTGCTTTTGTCTCTCATCTTGAACCAAAAACTATTGAAGAAGCTGAAAATGATTATAATTGGATTAATGCAATGCAAGAGGAACTTAATCAATTTGAAAGAAATAATGTATGGCCTTTAGTATCAAGATCTAAAAATTATTCAATAATTGGCACAAAATAGGTCTTTAGGAACAAATTAGATGAACATAAAAATGTAATAAGAAATAAAGCAAGATTGGTTGCTAAAGGTTATAATCAAGAAGAAGGAATTGATTTTGATGAGACCTTTGCACCTGTTGCTGATTAGAGGCC
The DNA here is from genome assembly GCF_000442705.2 of Elaeis guineensis. Lineage (NCBI taxonomy): Eukaryota > Viridiplantae > Streptophyta > Magnoliopsida > Arecales > Arecaceae > Elaeis > Elaeis guineensis. Next base: position 34,758,860 of record NC_026004.2, on the reverse strand, counting down.
ATTAGACTTCTACTTGCATATGCTTGCTTTATGAAATTTAAATTATTTCAAATGGATGTCAAAAGTGCATTTTTGAATGGATATATTGCTGAAGAAGTCTATGTAAAACAACCCCCAGATTTTGAAAATCATGCTTTTCCTAATCATATTTTTAAATTAAATAAAGCTCTATATGGTTTGAAACAAGCACCTAGGGCTTGGTATGATAGGCTAAGCAAATTTTTACTAAATAATGGTTTTTCAAGAGGTAATGTAGACACAATCCTCTTCATTAAAAGAAATCAAAATGATATGTTAATTATACAAATATATGTTGATGACATTATTTTTGGGTCTACTAATGAATCTCTTTGTCAAGACTTTGCTAAGCTCATGCAGGGGGAGTTCGAGATGAGCATGATGGGAGAACTTACATTCTTTCTCGGACTCCAAATCAAACAAACAAAGGAAGGAATCTCCATCACCCAAAGCAAGTACACCAAGGACTTACTCAAAAGATTTGGAATGGAGAACTCCAAAGCAATTGGCACACCCATGAGCCCTTCATGTAAGCTTGACAAGGATGAAGAAGGTAAATGTGTAGACTTAAAATATTATAGAGGTATGATTGGCTCTCTATTATATTTAACTGCAAGTAGGCCTGATATCATGTTTAGTATTTGTCTGTATGCTAGATTTCAATCTAATCCTAAAGAGTCTCACTTGAATGCTGTTAAAAGAATTCTTAGATATTTAAATGGTACTCAAACTCTAGGATTATGGTACTCTAAGGACTCATTAATTGACTTAATAGGATATTCAGATGCTGATTTTGCTGGATGTAGATTAGATAGAAAAAGCACTAGTGGAACTTACCAATTTCTTGGAGTTAACCTAATCTCCTGGTTTAGCAAGAAATAAAATTCGGTAGCACTGTCTACGGTTGAGGCCGAATACATTGCAGCCGGAAGTTGTTGTGCTCAAATCTTGTAGATTAAGCAACAACTCGAAGACTTTGGTATCAAACTTAATGAAACACCCATAAGATGTGATAACATTAGTGCCATAAATCTTACTAAAAATCCAATTCAACATTCAAGATCTAAACATATTGAAATAAGACATCATTTTATAAGAGAACATGTTCAAAACAAAGATATAATTCTTGACTATGTTTGCACTGAAAATCAATTAGCCGATATCTTTACAAAGGTCCTAAGTGAGGATAGATTCTGTGAAATTAGGAGAAATCTAGGAATTCTTGATCCATTTGCTTAAATATTTTTCCAATTCCAAGGAATCGATGTCAAAATTTCTTTGAGCTCAATTTTCATCATCTCTCTTGGACCTAAAAGTTCAAAATTATCCCTCTCACAACTTGTCACTGAGCAAAAATTCTTCTCCCAGAATTTTGAATTTTTTCAAAATTTATTCATATTTTTCCTGAAATTTTGCGAATCATGAGTCGACCCCCTAGGGTTGACCCAATGGCATACTCACAATTTTCGGCCAACATCCCACGGGTTCATCTCCTTCTTAAGTAAAAACCCGTTCATGAGCCGACCCCTCCATCTTCATCTTCCTCCCTCTAAAACTCGTAGTCCTCATCTTCGTTCTCTCCAAATCCAAAGTTTTAGCCCAAGATCCTTCTCCCATCACCTCTCCACCTCAAATCACCCCTTGGAAAAGGAGCTTTTCATATTTTTCTCCCTTGATTGAAGCAGTTGGAGCATGCCCTAGATTCCACCATTCTTCTCCAAATCGAGATTTTTCTCCTCCAAAAATCCCTTTCCATCCCCTAATAACCCTCCTTCTCCTCACCCATTTGATCTTCCAAGTCTCCTTGCTTGCTCTTGTGGTGAGTATGGCTCCAAAAATGAAACTCCCTCAAAGAAGGAAATCGGTCCGTGAGTTGGAAGAGGACGTGCGCAGGAAAAGGCAAGCTTCTCAGACCTCTTCTGCTCCCATTCCTGCTTCAGCATCTGCTCCAGGTTCCTCTCAGTCTCCTCTCAGCCCTAGTAAAATTTCAGTCTCTGTCAGAAAGGTAGAAACCGAAAAAAATATTGACTTCAGATTTTTTGAAAAAGAGGGTTTCTCCATTGGTTCAAAGATAAAAAATTAGGGTTGGGGATTTTACTGTTCTCTTAAAGAAGTTACATATGTAGATTTGGTTAGAGAGTTTTATCTGAATCTGTGCTATGGCAATGGAACAGTAACTTCTACTGTTAAGGGAATTGATATCTGCTTAGATCCTATTATTTTGGGAGAGATTCTTCATTTGCCCTGTGAGGGATATTCAAACATGAAACTCCTAGTAAAGGAAGAAGGGATCAATGTGATTTTAGGAGAAACTTTCTCGGGAAGCCTAAATAAATTAGAAGCCAAGATCCTATCAATTGAAATGAGAATTCTACATCAATTGGTAACAAAGCTTTTCTTTCTGAGAAGTGGTAGACATGACCTTCTTTCCGGCTGAGACATATGTATAATGTTTCATGTGATCACCCAAACCCCCTTAAACCTCTCTGCTTTAATGATTGAGGCCATGAGAGAAACACTGAATAGATCCAAGGCACATCTGCCTTTTGGCATGGCCCTCACCCTGGTATTCAGGAGGTTTGGAGTTAGTTTTGAGGGGGAGGCATCAGCTAGGCTTTCTCACTCTGACACCATCAACCAACACACTCTGCACCACATGGGATTTACTAGGATTGATGGTGGTTGGATTAAGGGTGCAGAAGAGAGAGCTGAGGAGAGAGCTGAGGATAGAGTTGAGGATAGAGCTGAGGAAGAAGGTCCTTCATCACCTCTCCATGACTTCAAGGCAGCATCTCCAGACATCCAGTTTGTTTCAGATCCAGAGGCTGGCCCTTCAGAGTCCACCAGGAGGCACACTCCAGTTCAGCAGCCAGATAGCAGAGCATTTCTTTTAGATATCAGATTGGCTGATGATCAGATTGAGATGATTTCTCAGCGTGTGGCTTCCTTACTTTCTCGACAGTGGAGCAGTTCAGCTTTTACATCGGGATCCACATCATTAGATGCATCTGATCAGACCTTGATCCCCCATATCTCCACTATATTTCAGATGATCTCAGATCAGTCAGTTCGGATTCAGTAGCTCGAGGGTTACATTTTGAGACTGACTGGGAGAGTACTTGACTTGCAGGGGCAAGTGTTAGCTCTGGCCCATCCACAGCCACTGGAGTGCACTACTGAGGTCTCAGACCTATCTACGGAGGCAGCCAGACTTAGAGGAGTATTGGAGAGTGGATTTGATTTCTTGAGGAGAGAGATCAGAGGCTCTAGTGAGCATGCATCTACACAGTTTACTGCACTGCTTCAGTCTGTTTCGAGAGCTCTGAATCTTCTTGACACCATCAGGCTCTCTCTTGCAGTTCAGTCTATTGCTTCTCAGCCTTCAGGATCATCTCGTCCACCTACTCGTGCCAGCACCTCCACTCGTGGCAGAGGCAGACGGGGTAGAGGATGAGTCCTTGGTCGTGATCCATCATCTCCCTACCCTATCTCCGATACATCTGATTCTGATCCATCTAGTCATGAGCTCTACTAGATCCTCGTAGTTAGCCTTGTCTGTTGTTTGTTTCTAGGATCTATCTTTTGGGCCATGTAATGATATTAACTGGTTGACTTTTATATTATGGAATATATATTGGAACAGCTATGGTATCAATCACTTTTTGATTATATATCCACTCTTTGACTTTTAATGTATGTTGCTATTTCATATCTATGGTACTCAATGGTATATTTTGTTTTATAATTGCTGTATTCAGGGAAAGTAAACATTAATGTCAGTAAAATTAATGATTAGTACAAGAAGTTTCAAGAAACAAAAAGAGAAAATGTATTCAAAAAAAAGAGGGGGAGTTAATAATGTTTGATGATGTCAAAAAGGGGGAGAAATTAAAAAAAAATATCAAAAGCAAGATTAATAAAAGACTTAAAAACAAAATGAGTGAATTGCTAAGCAAAAAGCAAATGAGCAAACTTGAAAATTAATTCTTAAACATGCTCTGATACACCTTAAAATTTGACATGCTCTGATACACTTTAAAATTTATTCTTAGACATGCATTGATACACTTAATTTTTAAAAACATGCTCTGATACCAAAATTAAATAATCAAATGAGAATGACCAAATTTTTAAGATGCTACGAAATTTGAAAAACAAGCAAATGAGCAAATGAGATATTTTCAAATACACAATTTTCAAATCTTTAGGTAAATTCTGCTTTGCTCTGATAACAAAAATAAATTTTCTGCTCTGATACCAAAATCACATAATCAAATGAGTAAATTTTTAAATTATTAAGCAATAGGCAAATTGTTTATGCAAATGGGCACATGTATTACATGCCAAAAGAATCAATCTTCTTTTCAAGCAAATGCACTTATAAGTTGGTAGTAAATTTCCTATTTATCTTCAAACTACCTATAATACATTTCATTCCTTGAAATTCATGCTCATTGATTCATATATATGCTTTTGTTCAAGTATTTTGTCATCAGCAAAAAGGGGGAGATTGTTGCTCCTTAAATTGATTTTGATGATTACAAAGCAGTTGAAGGGGTACTAATGATTTTCGCTTGAAAAAGACTTATTGCTCTTCAGGGGCAAAATCATAATTTTACCAAAACTCTGATTTGAAAGCATCAAATGATAGAACAAAAGATTTGTGATCCATTGATGAAAATTTTATTATTTTTGGACTTGTATTTTGAAAGATATGCATGTTTGAAAATCATGAATCGACCCATGAGTCGACTCATGGCACATGAAATGACTGGCACGCTGAAATTTCTGACCGGCACAGACTTGGCACACCCTGTGAGTCGACCCATGAGTCGACCCCCAAGGCATGAGTCGACCCATGAGTCGACCTCTGCGGGTTTTAAGTCAATTTTACAGAACCTTGCATCCCGTTCTATTCTCTGATATTTTTCCACAGAGGTCGATCCATGAGTCGACCCCCAGGCATGAGTTGACCCCTGTGACAGAATTTTTTTGCAACGGCTAGTTTTTAACCCATTTTAAATACTTTTAATGCTCATTTAATGTGGTCTAACGGCTCTATTTCAGCCTAGAATATTTTTCACTATTTCTTGAAGCTATAAAAGGGATAAAAAGGTAAAAATCAAAAACAAGAATCAAGAAGAGAGATTTTGAAAAAGAAATTTCAAGCAAACTTTTCAGCCTTAAGTAAGAGCTCACTCAAAGCATTCAAGAAGCCTTTAATCCAAGCTCACCAACTCCTCAAGTGCACATTCAAGTCTCCAACCACCTTGAGAAAATCAAAAAGGGTCTTCTTCTTTTTGAGTAAAGTGTATTTAAAGCATCATACGCTCATTAAAGGAGCTTTCTTTGTACTTACTTATGCTATTCATTGTTATACTTTGATTGAGTTATTGTTTTTATTTTGGAAGGGTTCCAAAATAAGGGAAGGTTGATCCGAACCTTGAATCGGAGTGTATTGGGTTGGTTTGTATCCGAGAAACAAGTGGACTAGCTTGGGATAGCTAGAGTCAGAGTTTCCGACGTTTGTATTCGGGTTGAATACAAGATTAGTAGATTAGAATTTTCAAGTAGGAGCTTGGAGAGTGGATGTAGGTGCAAGGTTGGCACCGAACCACTATAAATCTTTTTGTTTGTGGTGTGCCTAATTGCTCTTCTTTAACTCTTCATTATTCTCTTGCATTCTTGCTTTTAGCCATTAGCCTTGAATTAATTTTACTCTCCCTATTTATTTTGCTTTTGTCAAATATTTTTCATAAGTCATAAGTTAAGCTTAAAATTTTTAGAAACCCAATTTACCCCCCCTCTTGGGTTGCATAGCTGGGCAACAATATCCATATCTTTTGTGAGCTACTCTTGATAGTAGAGTACTCAGCAGTTGGTTACGTTCAGTGAGATGTACTCCTACGTCTCACTTGGATGCCATGCCAGTGTCTCTATACTCCTTGGTTAAAAGGACAACCAATGTACATGGCACACAACGATCTATACTTGATATAGCTATCATCCTAATAATAGTATATCATTTGATCGTAAACTTAAGGTTTAAGAACTAAATGATATATCCTCTTATATCGAATCAAATAGTCTTAAGGACTTCATCACATAGCAGGAGTTTAAAATAAGATGTACACAGTAATGAGAAAACTAAATAATATTTATTAATTCAATAATTTATATATAATTATAATAATAAGCTTAACTATTAACAAACTGACGATTGACTTTGAGACATAATTTTCAACAGCGCCTTCATCTTATAAGGCAAGATGAGTGGCGCCACTTGATTTATTAGGCAGATAGTTGGGGTGCCAACTCTTGGCGCCCCCTTAAAGTTTTATGCTCATAAGAGGTGACGTGGCCCCTCTCTTTCTCCCCTTCCATGCCAAAGCAAAACAGGAGGTAGGCTCCTCTCTCTATCTCATGCCCTCTCTAAGGGATGGTGCCCCTTGGGGTTTCCAGAAAAGGGAGCATGCGCCATCTCTTCTATCCAATTAATCCTCATCTCATTAGAAAATAATAAGGAAGAAAATAAGAGGATTAGTTTGCCAACTCATTGATTTGATCTAATCCTTTTGGGCTCTCAAATAGGTGCCCAACTAAATCCAAATTAGAATGGATTTAGATTAGGTTCAAGACATGGACTTGATCCAATCCTTATCTAATAAGGAATCGAAGTTTAGAGAAGAATTTGGTTTAATCATGTGCTAGTATAGTTCTCATAAACCCAATAAGATTTCAATAAATCCTTCTCCAATTAGAACTTCATAAGTCCAATTAGTTAATTCAAGATTAAATCCCTTAATGTGTGATCCCATAGGTTCCATTCTATCTGGTAGTGAGATATATTATGATTTCTATCACAGTATTATCAAAACTCTTTTCGATGAGTTAGAATAATTTTAACTCTACCCTTCAAGGGTCATCGATCATCAAGATGACGTCCGATGAGTCCCACAATCTATTAGTGACGCCTAGCAGTATGTAGTGACAATCCAGTAGAATAAAAGTGTGAATCCTTAGGTGTAGTTATCATATGATTCAGTCTTTCTATCGTGAGTCTTGACCTGATAGAGGTCATAGAGAACTCGTCATATCTCATCATCAGTCATATGCTAGATTGGCTCGACTCGAGTTTACTTGTAAATTCTATAGAAACTCTTTTTCAGTATTCACACTTGCTTTGATCAAAGATTTTCTAAACTCAGTCTCACAAATTGCATCAGACTTCTTTTTTTCTATCAAAATCGATAGATTCCTTCTAGGTGCATCTTACTCCAAACAGCGAACTTAATCTACTGTAGCCAACATACACAGTAAGAACCTGAATGGCTAGAGACCAAGGGAACATGTAATCAAACTCAATAGCCTCGTTGCGAATAATCGATGACATCACAGGTCAAAAGATCACTCACACAACTATAGCATCAAGATAACCACTAATGAGTGAGTAGATATCTAAGTGGTTTCTCGTATTGGTCATGCTTAGTATAAGTTATTCTCTAACAACTATCTACACTCTCACCCCAGTGTCCCTACACTACAGATCCGAGACTCATCTATCCATAAGAGAGGTGAATAGTGTATCAATCTTAAATAGATTGACCACTGTCTTCCATGATGATTCTTTGATCGAGAGTATTTAAAAACTAACGACTAATTAATATATGTCTCAAATTCTCAATATCTTGAGAATATACAAAAATTATCTTAGTTAATTTTTTGAACAAATCATGGATACATAAACATGATTGAAAAAAAAAAATTTTATTAATATACTAATATTATAAATATAAAATTAGGTCCTAGAATTATAAAATGTGTCAGCTAATAATTGGCTTCTAGGACACTCATCTAACAATTGCACCATATCCAGAACATCCGACACAAGACTCAAAGAGTCAAGTTAGGGAATGAACCAAAATATAGATTCATATACACAAGGTACCATAGTAAACTCAGTTCTAAGGATCACTTGCACAACTCTCACTAGAGAGCAACCAACTGACATGCAAATAAGACTCCATCAAATGTTCTCACGTTTGGTCAATTCAGTAAACTCATTCTCTAATGAGCATCTACATTCTCGTATTAGTATCACCATATAAGTGATTGTGAGATCAATCACCCTCTCAATCGAGCATACATAGCATGTGCCAGTCTTATCGGAATCATTGATTTCCAACTCAATGATCCTACAACCAAAAATATTTTGAATTATGAAGGCTATCAAGGATTTAGGTCTCACTGGCATGATCTCATCATGGCCCTGAACAATTGCCCTAACCTATGGGGTTTATTATAATCTTAAACAAGTATTAAGATGCAGTATATAATAAAATAAAAATGCTTAATTTCATTAATAATAAATGTCAAATATATAAGTTTGAAAGATAAAATATAGAAAAGTATCCCATCACATCATACATATGATTGGCATATAGAACATTATTTTTTTATTTTTTTTTATTTTTTTCTTTTCAAAATTTTTCTCTACTTTTTCTTCTTTCTCTTGGGCCACCCCACACCAATTTTTATAGTCTTGAAGACCTTCTCAAATCCTAGGTGCCTCGAGTCTTGGTTTCTCTCACGCCTCCCCTCTTTCCAAGTCTCACAAAGTTTAGCCGCCCTCTCTTAAAACTCTTTTAAAAAACCTGAGGCCCTTCTGTGTCACGTCCTAGCTGGTTTAAACTACACCCACATAGTGCCCTCGCGCTCGCAAGTCCTGTGCCCACATGCACCTGCTCACATCAACCGCACCCACACCCGCACATGAATGCCCGCACCCATGGATGAAGCACTGTCTGTGAGCCACAATATGGACCGCACCTCTTCTCCCATGCACCACGCATGGACCGCGCTCTATCCTCCTTGTGCATCGTGTGTGAATCGAGCGACATTTCTGTGTGCACCGTGTGTGGACCGCATGGGCTTCTTTGGGCTGTGTTTTGTGTTGGGCTATATGCCCCTATGAGCCATGCGATTGCTGTCTTCTGGTTTGGATCGTGTATTTGCATTGGCTGAATATTTGTTGATAAAGATAGGCTAACTTAGGCTTCATCACTGCAAATGTTTGGAGCTCTTGCTAGTTAGTGTGTGATTAAGTCTTCATAATCAATAATTCTTGAAAAAGAACATAAGAAGCATCAAATACTAAATAATAGAGATTAAATCATAAAGATTTTAATGCTTCTTCTATCATATTAATGCATTGATCACTTGGTAATGAAAAACAGACCAAGGGTTTAGGTTTGATTTAAAAGGATAGGTGTGAGAGCCACTAGCTAAAGTTAGGTGTTGGATAGGATTTTATGTATTTTGTTCTATTAAAAACATGAAGATCGGCTAAGATGGTGGTATGTGGCTAAATCTGAGGATTGAATAATAGTAGTAGATTTAAGGTGCAATGTAAGACAAACCAAACCATTTAACGGGAGTTAGTCAAAGCAGGCAGATTGGCTACTCGAGGCACAACCAAGTTCCAGATAGGATATAAGTGTAGGCCGACTGTGAATGTGGCCCACCTAGGAGACTAATAATGACTTAAAGGCTGTGGGCTAATACATTGGTCTAACACAAGATGAAATCTGAAAACAGGATATGAGAGGTAAAAATAGTTATTGAAAGATTGAGGACATGGAAAATGGAGATATAGTCACAATCGATGGTGGCAACCATAAAAAAAAAAGGGATAAAGTGATGGTAACCGAGAATGGCGAGGGTCAATGCTGGATGGAGATACCTCTTTGGCAGTTCAAGAAAGATATATATAAATATTAGGTTATAATATTGAAAAATGACCTTTTACCATATCAATAATCATTATGTTCGTTATTTTATCATTATCTTTCAATTATTTTTATCATTTATCCCTTTGTTCTTAGTTTTTAGCTCATACGTTTTAGTTATCACTCCCTTCTCCGGGAAGGAGGCAGTTAGCAGCAAAAATTCTTGAAGGCCAGAGTAGTATGACCTACCATCTATCCCTCTTCGCTTCAAATATGGTGGGATGTATATATCTATCCAGCCATCAACCTGTACTCCTTTCCATTCCATTATAAGAGGAAAAGGGACCAATAATGTCGACGGCTTTTTGTGTTTTGAGAATATAAATTGATATATGTAGAGGTTTTTTTTAATAAGTTTGTTGCTAGGCTTTGCCCTCAAACACTTTCCAAGCAAATTTTGTGAAGTATGCCAAAATGTACATTTTTATCGTTTTGATAGAACTAATTTCATGATATACACAAACACTTGTGACACACAGAAGAGCATTTGATTTATGCAATGGTTTATAGAGTCTCACAGCTAAATCCACTTTAGTTGGAATCCATAGTTACTTGATATCTCATAGAAATGCAAATATACGAAGGGATTTCATTGATTTAATACCAGACTATTTTATTGGTGGCGAAGCATTGTGGTAGTTTGAGAAGTGGGGAGAGAGAGATGCTTGGATTATTAAGCTAAAAATCCTATTAGATTTATTGGTTGGGCCAATCCAATCAACAATAATTGCAAACTGGATCAGGTCTATATTCTTAAACACCCAAGAATAGCTTTCTCTTATATTTATGGGTCTACCGTAAGTCTTTTTTTTTTTTTTTCTCTATACGGGTTTCGGACCGGCCTCCTATAAGGCTATTTTTAGATATCTATAAACATAGATCCAGCTCAATCTATATTCAAATAATCTTATTATACTAGCTCAATCTATAAATTCAATAGGATTTTTAGTCTGATCATCTAAACAAGTCCTTAATATTGTTATAAATAATGTTTTAAAACTTGCAGTGGGTCATGGGTTGACTTGCCGAATGCATGAGCTGCTTATTTTTTTGGTTTAGTCACTGAAAATCAGATCAAGCAAGTTGAACCAAGGGAAATTCTCTATACACCGCATGTAGTATAAAAAAAATACATCATTTTATTTGATTGAGCCACATAGTCATCACTTTCCAACATACGTTTAGTGCCCATAATTCTATTTTTTCGTTTAAAATTTTGAATGACGAAATTATCCTTCTCCTTCTGAAAAAATTATGATATTCTGCAATCAAATTATAACTTTCTGCATAAGATATCATAATTTTTTAATAAAATATCATAAAAAAAGAAGAACATTTTGATAATTAAAAAATTTATAAAATTTTAAAATGATGAAAATACCCCTATTAAAATTATGACATCCTATGAAAAAATTATGACATCCTGTGCAGAAAGTCATAGTTTCACCGTAGGTAGGGCTGTCAAAATGGGCTTGGCCCACAGAGCCGACTCGGCCCAATCCTGTGAATGGGGTGGGCTGGGCTGCCATATAAATAGTCCAAATAACAAATGGATCTGTTTGGCCCACCCCACATTAGCCCAAGGGCTAATATGGGTTGGACAGGACTAGCCCGGATGGGTCATGAAAATTTTAAAAAAAAAATCTTAAAAAAATCATATTTATTTTTTAATCTCCGACTCCTGAGCATCACTGCCCCATATCGTCGGTTGCTACCGCAGACTAACAGGATGACCATCTCTATCGGTTCCTCTCCCTTTCGCCTTCCAGCTCTACAGATCCCCCTCCTCCTCATCGTCGGTGCCACCGCTTCCGACCTTCGAGTTCGATCACGAATCAAGATACGCTGGCCCCCTCCTCCCTTCTACCGACGGACGTCCCTCCATCCAACCTCCAAACGATCCCCCTCCTCCGGACTCTCCCTTCCACCTCCAGAAGCCCCTCCATCCAATCTCCGGATGAAGCCCCTCCTCGTCGCCGTCGGTGCCACCACCTCTGAGTCAAATCCGACTGCAGCTCCTCCTTCTCGAGCTCTCTCGATCTCTCCACTCTCCGAGTTAGATCCGTGCTGCCTCCTCTTGGGCTCTCTCAATCTCTCTCCACTCTCCAGGCTCGACCGCTTGAGGCACCGCCACCTCCGAGTCAAATCCGACTTCGGCTCCTCCTCAGGCTCTCTTGGTCTTTCCACTCTCCGAGTCAGATCCGTGCCACCTCCAGCCTCTCCTCAAGCTCTCTTGGTCTTTCTCTACTCTTCAGGCTCGACCATTCAAGGCTCTCCCCCTCTCAGACTTTCTGTCTTTTTTTTCTCACTCTTCACTCTTCAATCATTTGAGGTTCAAAATCTATGGACTGGCTCGGCTCGGCCCACGGTCCTTAAAGAGCTGGGCTGAGCTAGCTATATTGTGTCTCATTTTTTGGCTGGGCTTAGTCCGGTCCGACCCATCAAATTTTAGACCCTTGTGGGCCAAGCCGGATCGTATCGAACCAGTCCATTTTGACAGTATTAATCATAGGATATCATAATATTATCATAAAATATCATAATTTTTAAAAAAAAATATTTTTATCATTCAAAATTTCAAACGAAAAAATAAAACTTTAAATATTAAATATACTTTGAAAAATCATAGTTACGTGACACAGCAATTTTTCTACACCACATACACTACACAAAGAAATTTCCGTTCACCACATACAGTACACAAAGAAATTCCCGTTGAACCAATCAACCTGCAAGCCAAATGGTCCATTTAGTGATTAAACAATTTGGGTTGGGTCTTTTGGGTTGAAAATGTTCTGGATTTAAGCAATAGCAAGACTCAAACCCTAGTCATGCATAAAGGTTGTGGCAGCGGGCGTTGCTGCCACACTTGCTACCATAACCACCACCATATATGCCAACCGCCAAAAGAGCTCTCCAAAACCTCCAGGCTGAGGATGAGATCTTATTGATCACATACCCAGCTGCAGCCAAGCAGGAAAAGGAAAATCCATCTGCATGGGTCACATATATTAGTGCATGGTCATGAGAAAGCATGCAAAATCTTTGTTACCGATGCGTCACTTGCTCATGCAAGTTTTATGCATGCTTACACCAGTAAAACATTTTCAGCTCTTTGTAGCTGGATGGTGGTTGGCACATATATCACAATCTACACAGTTGTCGGAGCCGGTGCAGTTGCCGAGACTTCGTGAAAAATGAACATACTCTTCGTTTTATAAATGCTTTAATGCATAATTTTGAGGTCTAAAGCATGGCATTTGTTGCTCCATTCATTATATTCTAGAAGAACGAGAAAAGCAAGATTGTTGCCCCGATGCATCAACCTTTTTTCATCAAATTTGCATGTTTTTTACCCACCCCCACCCCAAAAACAAAAACAAAGCCCCGTGCTTTTGAAGTGTGTGTGTGTGTCTATATATATATATATATATATATATATATATATATATATTAAAAAAGAGGAAAAAAAAAAAAAAACTGAGTGTGCATAATCCTGCCAGTACCAATTCTCGTTGTTACCAGATAGGCCGCTAGCTGATATGTGGGCCTCATCATAATACCAATTATTAAGTTCTGGAGCTCCCCTGCCATTTTTATCTCGACACATATGGCCTTAGCTTCGGGGATTGCAAAGCTAATCCTCTTCCGCTTCCCAGCGCAAAAAGCAGTCAACAGTTGCAGAAAAAATTGCAGTGGCCCGTCAGACTACTGCAATTTGTTTTATTTATTCTTGGAAGTATAAGAGATATACGATGCCCTCATGCCAGCATGATACCATCACTCCGGTTCATAACATCAATAATAAAAACAGAAAGCCGTGAACCTACAAAATGTGTTGCTTTCAAAATCCTGCAGCTGTGATAAAATGCTAAAACAATTCTCCTGTTGCCTGAAAGCATTTCAGAATTGCTTCTAGTAGCAGAACATCAACCAGAATCTTTCATTCGGTAATCTAGGGAGATCAAAAAAATAATTTACATTTCAATGAATATAAAGGTTCCTATAACATACCTGCAAATTTTTGAATCTGTTGCTTTTCCCTAGAAGCAAGGAGAGGATGATCATGTAACTTTGAATACTTTCTAACCTATTACAACTGAGGCTGAACCATTAAAAGTAGGACAAGAACAAATGCAGAAATACCATCCACTTAGATGCAGCAGGTAAAATTGGGGTTGGCAGGCCTGACTTCAAGGTTCTCCAAAGTGTCCCTTGAAAAGCATCTTGACATTCACGTCTCTCCACAACCTGAAGATAAAACTTCTGAAAAATGATGTTACAGATAAGGAGTTTTTTTTTTTTCTTAAAGGCAATAATTTCATTCCTTACACATATAATCTAGAAGGCATTCCTCGTCAAGCTCCAATGAAAAGATAGTCTACTTCCCCAGTTTTTGCAGCTCAACTTCTCAAAGCAGTAAACCACACACCTATCAGATACCCCATAATGTAACTTGAAGATAATATATTACCTGTCTTCCCAACATTGAAGGTTAATGGCTTTCAGTGATTCTACTAATCCTTTCCACGACTACAGGAATATCTTTCTCTGTCAATGTTGTAAAGCAACATCTAAACCATCCAGGTTCAATGCAGTGACAAGCTGATCCAGGTGTTACATTGATCCTAGCTACATTTAACAGTTTATCCCAGAGCTTGAGCTCCCCTTTCTCACTGTATGATCGAATAAACTTGCTCATGTCTGCCCAACAGTAGAATCCTGCGCTGCTACTAGTGCACTCAATGCCTATCCGTTTCAGTCCACCTACAAATAGTGCATACATTTTTCGTAGCCTCTCTCTGTTTATCTCAAGATATTCGGAGATGAACTTTGTATCTGAAAGCATTGAGACAAGTAACCATTGAGTGGTAGCTGAAATGGAAGAGAACCTTGCCAGCTTTGCAGCGGCAGCCAGGACATGTTCATTGTAGGAATAAATGACTCCCACTCTAAATCCTGGAAGAGAAAGGTCTTTCGACAGTCCATATATTATATGAACCCTGCTTCTGTCAAAACCTTCTGCATCTAGAACCTCTGCAATACTAACAAACTTATTGCTTCCATGGGTTGATCCAGCAAATATTTCATCAGAAATCAGATGAATGTTTTTCTCTGTAGCAAAGTCAAGAAGGCCATACATTGTTTCCTGACTCAGAATGTTGCCGACAGGGTTGGTTGGGTTAGAAACAAGAACAGCACGGACCTTTACCCCTCTTTTCTTTGCTTGATTGTATGCTCTATCAAGAGCGGCAATACTTATGTTGAAGTTATCGGTGCTTCGGCATGGAACAGGAATTAACTCTACCCCAGTTCGCCACTTTATATCTCTGTTCCACCTGCATATGATGAAATTTCAGTTTGCAAGGTCATTGCCTCATTATAATGTACAAGGACGAGAATTTTGTCAGAGAGAGATTACCCAGGGTAATATGGTGAAGGAACAAGAAATGCATTTCCAGGATCTGCCAGACAGAAACTTAATGTCTCAATTGCAGGAGTGGCACCTGCTGTTAATATAATTTGCGATGGATTGAATGAAACTGATCCTTGCAGGACTTGACCCATGAATCCAGCCATAGCCTGTTGACACAGATACTGGAGAAGTCAACTAACATGCTTTTTAAATTATATACTCTACAGACACTCCCCCAGTTCCTCATGAGCCTCATGGTCTACAAGAAAATGCCTACACACTCAAGAGTTTTATTGACAATGACGTTCTTGCAAACTGGTAAAATACAATACAATGTCTAGACAAAAACTGGATGAATATCTTATGCATTATACTCAAATAAGACATTAACTTACAATCCATTATTAGTCACAATTTTCCACTAATTGTAGTTCGGGGTAGCAATTTTCCTGACCAGCCGGATATTCAATCCAACTCAACCCAGGTTTTACCTGACCTGTCTAAAACCCGGGGCAGGTATGGGTTTTAGAAAAAAAATCTGAAATAGATTCGAGGCGGGTACGGATAATAATATGTCCTTCCCCAAACCCGACCCAGAAACCCTTAATATAAATACTCAACACAAAGCCTTATCCATCATCTAAGCTTACCTATCCGGCCGCTCCAAGCCTCCCACCGGAAACCCTAGCCATCATATTTCCTATTTGGCCAACAGAGGTGGAGTCAGTGAGCAGTCCGAGCAGAGCGGGTGGAGCGGAGGCGGGCTGTGAGCACGGAGACGCAAGTGGAAACAGTGACGCAGGAGCCATGACTGAAAGCCAGGAGGGCAGCGAGGTGGTAGGTGTTGGGGGCTCCCATGAGGTGACAAGGGTCTAGGGCTCGAAGTACTACCAACTGGGCGGCAGAAAAGAGAAGGTGGCCCTTCGGTCATTGTCGACTCCCATTTCTTCCCTCTTCAGCCACAAAACTCTAACCATCATCTAAGGCTCTAAGCAAGGAGGTGGCTCCAAAATCAAAGAAAAGATGAAAAAAATTAGAAGGTAAGACTTTTTCCCACCCAATTGAGCTTTTTTTTTTTTTTTTGCTTTTCACTTCCTTTTTTTTTCCTCTTTTTCAGAGATCTATGGGGAAGGAGAGCCGAGAGAACCCCAGCCCTAGGAGATCGAAGGGGTTTCTTAGATTGGAGGGAAAGATCAATGGGTTTCTTAGATTCTGGTGGGGAGGGGATTTTTGATCAGGAGGGATTTCAGGTATACCAGACCAGACCTAAGCTTCATCTCCATTTTACCCGACCCGATACAACCCAAGATAGGTAGGAGACGGGTATGAGTTTGGATTTTTTTCCTAGTGGGGTAGGTACGGGGATTGGTCGACCCGACCCAAAACCAACCTGTTGCCACCCCTAACCGTAGTCCCAAGAAGATGCATGACTAAGCACAAAACATGTGAAAATGGAGACAATAGTTTTGGTTCACATTTTTCATTCTGCATGTTATCAAAAAGCTCTCTGCAGTTTAAAAGGATTGCTATCCACAAATTAAAATGGTGCAGGAAACAAATACCACTTCTATCAACCTGAATCACAAAAACATGAAAATCCCACGCGATCAATCCACACAGTATATTTTCCAATTGGAAAGCGTTTAAGGATGTGGTCAAGGACCTATCATCCGAAGGACAAGTTTCTCTAAATTCATGTTACATAAGTATATGCCACTAACTTTATCTCTTACAAGTCAATCCTCACACACATGCTAGGAATACAAATTTCTTTTGCTTTTCTTCTGTCAAATATGAGAAATGAGACATTTAGGAATTTTATCACAAAATAAAACCTTACAAACCACTTCTCTAGATTCTACCACTAAGGATTCAAAGATCACTCATTCCCAAAATCTTTATATTTATAAAACTGGATATGTAAAGAAAAGAAACTAATTGATGCAATAAGCTTGTAATCAATCAACGAAACTAGTGGGAATTCCTCTCTTAAAAGCACTTGATGTAATATTGGTAGTTTGTTGTTGTTGTTGCTTCTTGCAGCAGTCATCTCTATTGGCCTTCACTTGGTTAAATTATACTTCATTTTAATTTTCTGGTTTCTCACTTTTATCCTCTCCTTGTAAGCTTATCCATTAGTAGAAAGCAAAGTATCCTTTCGGAGGTAAAGAATTCAAGAAATGGTGCATCATTTAAGCAAGATGTCAAAAGGAAAGAAAGATGAGCTCAGCTAGAGAGTACAAGTCCAAACTAGATTACAAAGAATTCTAACCAACAGTTAAAACTAATGTCAATCATCTCATGGATTGAAACAGCAATCCAAAATTATGCCAAATAAAGGACAGCCATGAAAAATTAGAATGGTCATTAAAATATTCTTAGCTTTCTGAACTGTGGATATTAACTACAAAATATGAGATTTCAGGGAAAAAAGAAATTGCATAAAGCCAGCAATTATTTTTAAAGAGCAAACAAAAGAAGGACACCAGTCACACCACTTTGTTTTTGAAGTTTTAAAAATACTAGAATATACACAGATTCTTAAGGAAACAATGTGGCTGAATTTTTTTTTCTTTTTCCCAGAATATGGATGAACCATCAAACATTTGCATTGGAAACCCACAAGTATAAAATTATTTTTGTCTGAAACCGAACAATAACGATTCAGAATTTATGGAATTTAGGCAATTCACTTTGCACTACAATATGTTATATTCAAGGCTTTGAAATCAGTTTAATATGTGGACTTCAGCTTGCTTTGAATTGTGAGCACCCTGCAGGCTGCAGTGATCGTTGCATGATTGCATTCCAACATAACCAACCCAAGACCAGTAGCTATTGGTGGATAAAAGGCACTCCATAAATGGGCTTGATTACAAACAATTTCTAATAAGTCAGTTTTTTTGGCTTTCCACCATTATATATTTTTTTTACTTCTGATCACATGTTCTCCAGGTCTAGATGTTCCATTCAGCATCAAAAGCTTGAATTAAGCAAATATTCAGAGCTTTTACCTGTATTGTTGTAACCAAAAGATACCTTGAATTGTGATTAGTTCTGTTCGAGTTGATTCAACTGATCAATCAATCAAGTAAAATATACCAACAACTTGTAACATTCATTTATCCTTATAAAAAAATCTTTGACAGTTATCTATAAAGTTACCAGCATATGTAATCAGGTGGTAGTTGACAATTAATTACAACCAAGGTTTTAAATTATATGGGATGGAGCTATCCCGATTTTCTCATGGAATGGGATGCGCCATTGTCCCGTCCTGCCACTTGAGACAGGGTATATCCCAAGACATCCCAATCAGAACGCTAAGATGATGGCAGGACAATCTTCTCCCGACACATGGGATGGTACCCCCGTTCCAGCATCTTGCAGGACGTCCCTCCGGGATCTGAATTCTTGATTACAGCAATGAAAATTTAATATAGTATCATGCTTGCCACAAATAATTGCTTAGTGTTTCAAAACCCCGAAATATCTAAGAACCATATTGTCGGTATTTATCTTGGTTTGGTGTACAAATTTCTTAATGTTACCCTTCAATCCCTCCAAGTAGATGAATAATATTAAACATAAATTGTTACCATATCCAGGTACATGAATAATATTAGCAGATCCATTATTGCCCAATAATCTAATTTGAAGCTCAAGGAATTGGGAATTCATTGGTCACCTAGAATTGAGTTCCTTCATGATTATGATGGCAAATATTAGAAGGTGACTTGTATTTATCCCTTACATCTGTCCAACTAAAGAACCTTGGATAAGAGTTGCACTAGCTATTTTATACCTTACATGTGATTGCTCATAGTGTGGGCCTTCAACTGAACAAATGGCTAACAACAAAATCAAAAATACAACCCCAAGTGAATGAAATGTTTTTAGTAAATTTATCACTCAAACTATATATAGAATTAAATAAACGGGCATGTCAAATTAAAGTCACAGTACAATTGGTAACTTGGGATCATATATAACTTCCGCACATTTATATGTTTTCATGTGGAACGAGGCTTTTTGTTCCTCGAAACTAAATAAGAATATACGTATGTTATTTGTCTTCCACATCCCATTTTTGAGGGCATCATTGATTTTTGCCCCCTTGTCCTTCTCTTTCCATGAAAAATAGTTGATATTCAAATTAACATCAGAAATAGTAAGAAAGCAACTCAATAAAATTAACCAAGATGGACTAAGCATATATGCATTAAGCGAACTTTTTTTTTAATTTGAGAAAAAAGAAGAAATATAAGAAAATTTCCAGCTTACCATCTTCAAATCCATCAAACCATCATATGGCTGATAGGTTGCCAATCCTCTGATACTCAAACCCCCAGTTTCCTTGTCACCTGGAAAGGATTCCTTCAAGTTACTCTCCAGCCAGTCCCGGACAAGATCCAGCGACAGCTGCTCTAAAACAACAAGAAACCCTTAATCTCCCCACACATCGATGAAAAATCAAAACTTTCAAACGGACAAAGAGCCAAGAGACAAAACCAAAGAGACTACCTGGTTTTCGGCCAAACCGAGCTGCATGATGCCATCAGGATTCGAGGAGGGATGGTATGGGTCATCGACGCACCTCTTGAAGCCGATGTAGTAGGGGCAATCATCAGGTCTGGCGATGGCAGCGCCACGGGATGAGAGCGAGGCGCGGCCGGAGGAGCCGCGTGGGGAGATGAGGCCCCGGGAGAGGGACCGGGGGATGGCGGAGAGCTCCGAGAGGTTGGAAGAGGACGGAGAAGGGGAGGGTGGGGAGGGGGAGGGAGAGGAGGGGCGGTTGCGCTTGAGGTAGAGCTGGAGGAAGTAGAAGAGGGCGCAGGGAATGAGGGAGCCAAGGACAAGGCCGCCGCGCCCCTGGACGACTCCCTGGAGGGGAACGATGATGCGCATCGCTGTGCCGCCTCCGCCGCTGCCGGCACCGGCGACGCTGCCTCCGGCGTGGGATCTGGGTGGTGCGGAATGGTCGTCGGCGTCGTCCGAGTCCAAGGGGAGGGCCCGGGTCATTGGGGGAGGGGAGGGCCGTTATGGGAGGAAGCTTTCCATAGCTCCAACCATTGTTTGTTTTTTCTTTTCTTTTTTTTTTTTTTTTTTTTCTCTCTTGCTGAGAGATGGGGGGAGGGAAGGAGGGGGACGGGGATAATTAGAAGATTGTGCGCCGCTCCTTGTCGTGACAAGGGGAGGAAGGGGAACGGGATGGATCTTGATATTTGGATATTTTGGGGGAGAGAGGGGGATGGTGATGGGTACTATGGGAGGCGACCCCGCTGGGATTTGGAGAGAGTGACGTAGATTGAGGCTCTAATGACGAATGTTTCCCATTTTAAACCGTGGGCCTGTTCTTTTTATCACACGAGCGAGTTTGGCATGTGTGATTGACACGACCGCAAGCTGCCTTTTTCTATTTTTTTCTTTTTTTTTTTTTAATAACGTGGTGCATCTACTAGTTTATAGAATCGTAGAGTACAGCTGCTAAAAAAAAAAAAAAATGCCATCCTATCATCAGAGACCATAATCCGAAAAAGAGGATGAACTAATTTTTTTAAAATTTTAATTTAAATAATTTATATTTAAAATAATCCAAATAGCATTTATGGAGTGATAAACAGGAGATTTAAGTTACAGTAAAAATAATAAGATAAATATAATAATATAATTATAAATAATAGTAATTCGATGCTAAACAAAATATCTATGTCCACTCTGTAAGTAAATTCACTTGAAAATTTTAATATAACAACTTTAAGATTACAATCTGATTATTTTTATATATTCAAAATTCAACTTAGTTAATTTTTACTAACTCACCAACCATAATATATATATATATATATATATATATATATATATATATATATATATATATATATATATTGTAGGGATTTCATGATTTCATGCATGTAAAAATTTTGAAACAAGTACGCAACGAAAAATTTAAAAATTCAAATTAAATCTAATTTAATTTAAGTATACATAAGATTAAATCTTAAAATCATAAAACAAGATTGATATATGTGAGATAGGATTCAGATACAGAAATCAAATAGAAAAAAATAAATAGAAAAGATCTAATTTTTATACCTTGGTACGAGTCGATTTACACTGCAAACTCATGATCATAGATGCCTTCTTAAAGTCCCTTGAAACCGCACAAGTATTCGGTCTCTATGGATATCCACACAAGATTTTGATCTGATCAGAAACTTTTTGATCTCATCGGGGTACTAGCTTCCTTGCAGAGATCGCATCTTGATAGTTGAAAAATCTTTTTTTCTCTTAAGACACTCTTAGAGAAGAAAAAGAGAATAGGAGGAAGATAATCTCTATGCTAGAGATTATCAGAAGAATACTTTCTTCTCTTTTCTTCTTAGAACTCATGCACCAAATCTCTATGGTAGAAATGTAACAATTTTTGTCCAACTCTTGGACAAAGAGGAAAGAAAAATTCATATCCAAACTAGGACAAAAGAAAAAGAGAAGAGGCTCCAACAACCAACCTTTGGTTGTTGGTAAGAAAGAAGGGATAGATGCAACCAAACCTCACACCTCCCTTGGTGCTGCGCCTCTCTTTTTCTCCAATATTTTCACACACGTCTCCTCTTGTTTTGGCATCCAAAATCTAATCACAATCAGCCTTGTTGCCGCCCCACTTGATCCCATGTTTAAATAGGAATTGGAAATAAGGTTTTAGGTTAGAAATAAGAGTCCATGTATCATAGGACTCTTGCATTGTGATGCTGCCCACCTTTTTCCTTTTGGGCCAATATTTCTCATGAAGAAAGGGTTGGCATGAACTCCTTTCATGCACAAAAAGTTTTGGTTTAGCGCCTCTTAAAACCCTTTTAAAAGGTGTCCAATTAGAACTTGGGTAAAACTAGATATTGACTAAGACAAACCTTATCAATAGGTTTCAATTTGAATCTCATTCAAACTCAAAACCAACCTAATCACCAAGGCATGGCGTGGACTAATTTTAGCGTGAAATATTTCACGCTAAAATAGCAAGGAAAGGGGCGACATCTTTCTTTGGATGTGGGGCTGAGGTTGGTGCATGAGAGGAGGGAGAGTCCTAATCCTTTTGGATTTTTTCTTTACTTGAGTCAAACTCAATCTAATCCTAATCTAATTAGAATTTAATGCACCCACAAAAAAGAGAATTTTTAGTCCAAATAAAAATTCAAATACTCTTTGTTAGATCCTAATCTAATTAGAAATTAAGTCAAATCCAAATCCTAATCAAACAAGGAGTTATTCTTTCATATAATTTGGTTATCTCATATCCCAATTAGGCTTGATCAAATCAAACCCATATCAAGTCAAATTGAATCTAATTCAATTAGACTTGATGCAAGCCCCATTGTTCAATCAAATTGAGTCAATTAGCAATCTAATTGCTAATTAATCCTCCTATAACTCACTAACTCTTTAACGAGTTACTTATTTGCAACTTTTGTATTGGATTAATCATCAATCAAATTGATAATTAAATCCTATTACGATCGTAATTCAACCATCTGATCAGTCAAAAGTCTTTTTGTATATGATCCCATAGGTTCTATTCTGTCTGATAGTGAGATATATTGTGATTCCTATTACAATATCATCAAAACTTCTTTCAATAAATTAGAACCATTTCAACTCTGCCCATCAAATATTATCGATCATCGAGATGATGCTTGTGGGTTTCACAATCTACTAGTAACACCTAGCAGTATGTAGTGACAATCTAGTAGAATAAAATATGATGAACCTCTATGTGCAGTTAATGTATAATACAGTCTCTCTATCGTGAGTCCCGATCAGATGACAGGTCATAGATGAATCGTCAAACCTTATTATTGGTCATATGATAGATTCAATTATCTCGAGTCCATGTATGATTTTCATGAAATTTTTTTTCATTAATCACATTGCTATGGCGATAGACTCAAAGACTTAGCTTTTTAAATCTTATAGGACTACTTTTTTCTGCTAGGATCGATAGATTCTATTTAGGTACACACCCTACTCCTACAGTGGACCAACTGTCATCAACATCTATTACAAAAACTCATTGAGTCAATATTTATGTGTGGTCAAACTCCAGCAGTCTCACTACGAGCAGCTATAGCACTGCTGATCAAAAGACCAATCATACTACTGCAGCATCGAGAAAGTCACTAATGAGTGAGCAGACATTTATATGACTTCTTGTGTTGATCATGCTCAGTGCTAGTTGTTCTCTACCAACCACCTGTACTTTTGCTCCAATATCACTACACTACAGACTCGAGACTCATCTGTCCAAAGAAAGCGATCCGTACACTGATCTATCTGGATCAATCACCATTCTCATGATGATCCTATGATCAAGAGCAATTTAAGAATTAACCATCAATAACACATGTCTCAAATTCTCAACTCTTTGAGAATATATGTCATCATCTTGTTAATCCCTTGGATGATTCATAAACACATAAAATATGAATGGTAATATAAGTTTCCTTTAAGTACAAAAGTATATCCTAGTAATATGATATGTGTCAACCAAGATCAACTTCTAGGACATACATCCAACAATCTCCCACTTGTACTAAAGTCAATCTGCCATATATCAAGTCTCATCTTCTCAAAATAAGCTTTAGTCTTTGGCTAGCTAAGTGACTCATCTGTTGGTTAACCACATCTCATGTAAAGTTTTCTCTCTGCACCTTTATGTATTTCTACTTGAGGTAGTCACGTATTCTGTTTCTCTATATATTTGGATATCTGATGAGATCTAGGCTCCTTAGCAAAGGTTATGGTGCCATTGTCTTTGTAGTATAGTGTCATGATATCTGATGGTATGATATTCAATTCTGCAACTAATATTAGAACCAGAATACATCCTACACATCTACAATGTACTCAATTTTCATCAATCGATTGCTTGAAATTCTTTCAAGATATCGAATCATGATTACACAGAAATACACCCACGATGTAGACATTCTACCATTTAACATCAAATATTAATCTAAATTAGTGTATCCTTCCACTTCTAGATTTGACCCTTCTCAAAAAATTAAGAATAAATTCTTAGTTCTTCTCAAGTATAAAAAGATATTTTCACAGTAATTTAGTGCTCCTAGCTTAGATACGACTGATATCTACTCGTGACATTCACAGTATTGACTATATCAGTTCAAGTACATTATATGACATACATCTATGTGTTGGAAATTATGTTCTAAAATCAATTGTTTGACGATTGAGTTCATCTTTGTATATGAATTATTGTTTAATGAATAATAGTTATTCTAATATTTTTTATCACAAAGTGACATCTTTCTTGAACTCTTGTGTTGTGATGAAGTCCTTAGAACTATGCTAGTGTACGATAAAGAGAAGATTTATTGTATAATTTTTAAATATATTCGTGATCAAATGATACGTCATTACGGGATGATAACATTTATCAATTAGAGGTTGTTATATGCCATATAGGTTGGTTGTCCTCTTAACTAAGAAGTGTGATGACACTGGTATGGCATACAGGTGAGATGTAGGGATACATCATCACTGAACAAGTGACTCACCTACTGAGCATCTTACTGTCAAAAGCTGCTCGCGAAATATATGAGTATAAGTATCCTTCAGACCTGAGATCACCATAGTGACTTGTAAGCAACTCACTGTACTTTAGTATCGAACTATCTGAATTTCTAATCCACTGACGGAAGGCTACTGGGTACAGTCAAGTACTTGCAAAGTCTGTGTGTGGATTAAGATGGGGTTGATCCTTCCAGATTATTGGAGTTGATATATCACTGTATTTCAATTTAGCAAAAATCTTGGCTTGGATAATCCATGAGATAGATTTGAAAGGTTGAAATACAATGTGGATGAAGCAATCTTGATTGACAGTTAATCTGAGATCATCCTAGAACATTCAGGGTCAAAAGGATGAATTATGCGGTAACCATGTATATGGATTTTGAAATATTTTTTTATGATAATTTGATTTATCTGGATATCAAAAATCATTACTAGATAGTATCTCGATTAGTGCAGGAATTGGTTCCTATGCTATCGGCTTAATGTTTAAATCTATGGAGTTACACACACAAGTCAGACAAAGTAGAAAGAAATTGATCTATGTTTATATGTCCAATTTAAAAGTACTTGACTTGATTGAATATATAAGCTAGCTTGATTGAGAATTAAGTTATGAGTCAAACAAGATTGAAGAGTTGACTATATCTAGCTAGCATTACATATGAGATTCAGGTTCAATCTTGGAGATGAACAGTTTCTGATCTATGATCCATAGAGTATATGAAAGATTGGATTAAAGAGCTAATTAATTTTAGATTAGATCCAAATTAATTAGTCTTAAATTAGATCTAAAATTCAAGTTAGACTTGGTATAAAAGTTCTTAAGAGTTTGGGATTGACAATCTTTCGAAATTATTTCGAACCAGCTTCAAATTGGATTTGAATTGGACCTATTTTAGATGAGATATGAGTATTCCTACTTGCATTAGGAATACCCTTCCATGTGGGCCGACCAACACCTGATATGGATCTAGTTTGGAGCATCCTATATGGGTGAGGGAGTGGGTGTAAGTTGAATGTCATAAGTGATGGCAATCCTATCTCATATAGGAATCTTTCTTTCATGAGTATTGGATCAATTCAAATCAGATTTGAGTTAAGAGTCCTACTCTCATTGGGTCATAGGAATCATCTATAAATAGAGAGAGTCTCTACCTATGGATGCATAGCAAATAGAAAATAAATCAGATTGAGAGAAGAGAAAAAGAGAGAGAGAGGCGTGTGAAGAGAGAGATCCTTAATCTTTTCCTACATCTCTCCCTTTGTTGCCGCCTCCTCTTCTTGGGCATGGATCCTTCTTGGGCATCCCATCTACTGGTGTGAGGTGTCACACCAACATATCTCCTTCCTCATTTAATTCGCTTGCGAAGGCAATTGGATTGAAGTTTATCCTGCTTTCCTGCGGTGTCTGGCGTGCATACGAAGTAGAGGGTTTGCATATCCAGACCTCCATGAAAGTTTAATCTAGATAAATTAAGATTTAATTTTTAGTTTTATTGCTAATTAGGTAAAGATTTGATTTTTAATCATGTAGATGAATAAAAAAATTTTTAGATGCAACCTGGGCAATCAGAGGAGAAATAGTTTATTTCCCTTCAGTAGTATCAAAGCAGGTCTGAAATATATGCATATATAATAGAATTTTTTAAAAATAATTATATGAGATATGATTGAGATCTTTTATGAAATAATAAATCTAATTTAAATCTATTTATGTAAATTTTTTGATCAAATTTTGATGTGATTAGAGATGCCTAATCAATAGTTGATTGAAGTTATTATAAGTCTGTTATAAAAGAATTCTGCTGTTACTAAATTTTTGATGGAATAATAATGTGAATTAAAATTTATTTTAAATTTATTTTAATAAAATTTTAATATTATTATCTTTTTTATAAAGAAAAATTTATTTTAAATCTAAATTAGATCTATTTTGATAGATATTTAAATCTGAATCCTATCAGAATTCAGCACTGCATGAAAACTGATTTTATCAGAAATTTATTCCTTATGTATTTATATTTACATCTAAGTAATTTTTTATATGATATCAAATCTAAAATTAATATTTTATAATTAGTATAAGATATATTTCAGATCTGATATGATGTATATGATATATTAAATCTAATTAGATTAGATGAAAAACATAATTGATGAGATCAAGGATATGTTCATATTATAAAATAATTTTGTCAATAATTGCATGTTGATGTAATTATATATAAAATTAGATTTCAGATCTTAGTAGTCTAGTACTCAGATTGATGAGATCACCAGACTATCCGGTCATAAAAGATTGAAGAGATTAATCTTTCTTTTGTCTATTCGATGAATTTTCTTATAACATGTAAAGATATCATTGTGATCTGATTTCATGAAGAAAAAAAAAATGAACAGACTTTTATATATTATTTTAATCATAAATATATTTGGATTAGATCTAAAGTGATTTATGATTCATTACAATAGGATAAAATTCAGATATAAAATTATTTTAGATCTAAATTGTATATTACATACGATGTAAACGGTATAGATCTAACGGTTGTAATGATACATGAGATGTACGTATTGTTAGATGTATGCCCTAGATATCAGATTGGCTGACACATTCCTGTATAAATGTAAGGATAAATTTATAATTTTGACTATAAATAAATAAAAAGATTATTCTACTATCACATTGTGTACATTATGTCTGTGATACATCTTTTGAGTTAGTAGGAATGTTAATTCATATTTTTAAGAGTTGAAAATTTAAGGTATGAATTTATATAACTAACTCATAAACAGCTCCTGACCATAAGATCATCATGAGGATGGTGATCGATCCGGAAGGTTGGTGTACGATTGCTTTTTTAGGATAGATGTATCTTGAGTCTATGGTGTGGAGACATCAGAGTGAGAGTACAGATATTCGTTGAGAATAAGAGTATTGAGCGTGACCACCTCGAGCAGTCCTAAGGAAGTCTACCTTCTCGTCGATGACTAGCTCGATGCTGCAGCTGTGTATCTAGTTATTTGATCTGAGGTGCATCGATAATTTATCTTGAGTGTGTTATAGTTTGACTACACCATAACTCGATCTCCTAGTCATTCAAAATCTTGAGGTGTATGTTGGCTGTAGCATATTCATTGTAGGAACCAGATCGCACCAAGAAGGGATCTATCAACCTCGGTAGATGAGAGGAGTAGTCCTATGATGATCGAAAGATCGAGT